>NW_012298764.1:0-3918 GCF_000151885.1 Dipodomys ordii | reverse complement strand
TCCGCTGTGTCCCGCTGTGTCCCCGCTGTGTACCACGCTGTGTAACGCTGTGTCCCTGCTGTATCGACGCTGTGTACCGCTGGGTCCCGCTGTGTCCTCGCTGTGTTCCCCGCTGTGTCCCGCTGTGTCGCCCACTGTGTCTCCCGCTGTGTCCCTATGTGTCCCACGCTTTGTCCCCCTGTGTCCCCGCAGTTTCCCCGCTGTGTCCCGCTGTTTCCCACTGTGTTCTGTGGTGTCCCGCTTTGTCCCCCGCTGTGTCCACCGGTGAATCGCCACTGTGTCCCCGCTTTGTCCCGCTGAGTCCTCCATGTGTCCCCCGCTGTGTCCCGCTGTGTCCCCCGCTGTGTCCCGTTGTGTCCACTGCTGGGACCCGGCTGTGTCCCGCTGTGTCCCGCTGTGTCCTCACTGTGTCCCACTCTGTGTTTCGTTGTGTCCTCGTTGTGTCCCCCGCTGTGTCCCGCTGTGTCCCCCGCTGTGACCTGCAGTGTCCCGCTCTGTCCCGCTGTGTCCTCGCTGTGTCCTGCTGTGTCCCGCTGTGTCCCGCACTGTTACCCCTGCTGTGTCCGTCTGTGTCCCCCACATTGTCCCACTCTGTCCCCCTCTGTGTCCCGCTGTGTCCCCTGCTGTGTCCCACTGTGTCCCCGCAGTGTAACTGCTGTTTCCTGCTGTGTCCCGCTGTGTGCCGTGAAGTCCCTCTATTGTCTCCCGCTGTGTCCCCCGCTGTGTCCCGCTGTGTCTGACTGTGTCACGCTCTGTCCCCGCTGTGTCCCGCTGTGTCCCACTGCGTCCCGCTGTGTCCCGCTGTGCCCCCACTGTGTCCCGTTGTGTCCACAGCTTTGTACCATGCTGTGTAATGCTGTGTCTCCGCTGTATCGACGCTGTGTCCCGCTGGGTCCCGATGTGTCCTCGCTGTGTTCCCCGCTGTGTCCAGCTGTTTCCCCCACTTTGTCCCCCACTGTGTCCTCGCTCTGTCCCCCGCTGTGTCCCTCTGTGTCCCGCTGTGTCCTCGCTGTGTCCCCCTCTGTGTCCCGCTGTGTCCCCCGCCGTGTCCCGCTGTGTCCCGCTGTGTCCCCCTGCGTCCCCGCTGAGTCCCGCTGTGTCCCGCTTTGTCCCCCACTGTGTCCCGCAGTGACCCCGCTGTGTCCCGCTGTGTCCCACTGTGTCCCGTGGTGTCCCGCTTTGTCCCCCGCTGTGTCCCTGGCTGAGTCTCGCTATGTCCCAAATGTGTCCTTTCTGTGTCCCCCGCTGTGTTCTGCTCTGTTCCCCATTGTGTCTCCCGTTTTGTCCCCGCTGTGCCCCGCTGTGTCCCGCTGTGTCCCCCACTGTGTCCCGTTGTGTCAACAGCTGTGTACCCCGCTGTGTCCCTGCTGTATCGACCCTGTGTCTCGCTGGGTCCTGCTGTGTTCTCTCTGTGTTCCCCACTGTGTCCCGCTGTGTCCCCCGCTGTGTCACTCGCTGTGTCCCCCGCTGTGTCCCGCTGTGTCCCGATGTGTCCCCCGCTGTGTCCTTGCTGTGTCCCCGCTGTGTCCCGGTGGGTCCCGCAGTGTCCCCCGCTGAGTCCCGTTGTGTCACCGCTGTGTCCCGCTGTGTCCCCGCTCTATCGACGCTGTGTCCCGCTAGGTCCCGCTGTGTCCTCTCTTTGTTCCCCACTGTGTCCCGCTGTGTCTCCCGCTGTGTCTCTCGCTGTGTTCCGCTGTGTCCCCGGCTGTGTCCGGCTGTGTCCCGCTGTGTCCCCCGCTGTGTCCTTGCTGTGTCCCCGCTGTGTCCCGCTGTGTCCCGCAGTGTCCCCAGCTGTGTCCCGCTGTGTCACCGCTGTGTCCCGCTGTGTCCTCGCTGTGTCCCCCGCTGTGTCCCGCTTTGTCCTTGCTGTGTCCCCGGCTGTGTCCCGCTGTGTCCCCACTGTGTCACGCTGTGTTTCGCTGTGTCCGGCTGTGTCCTCGTTCTGTCTCATTCATTGTCCAGCTGTGTCCTCCCTGTGTCCCCCGCTGTGTCCCGCTGAGTCCCCTGCTGTGTCTCGCTGTGTCCCGCTGTGTCACGCTCTGTCCCATCTGTGTCCCTCTGTGTCCAGCTCTGTCCCCGTTGTGTGTCCGCTGTGCCCCGCTGTGTCCCGCTGTGTCCCCCGCTGTTTCCCGCTGTGTCCCCGCAGGTTCACCGCTGTTTCACGCTGTGTCCTGCTGTGTTCCGTGGTGTCCTGCTTTGTCCCCCGCTGTGTCCTGCTGTGTCCACTGCAGGGTCCCCGCTGAGTCCCGCTGTGTCTCGCTGTTTCCCGCTGTGTCCTTGCATTGTCCCATGCTGTGTTCCGCTGTGTCCTCCATGTGTCCCCCGCTGTGTCCCGCTGTGTCCCCCGCTGTGCCCCGCAGTGTCCCGCTGTGTCCCACTGTGTCCTCGCTGTGTCCCACTGTGTCCTCCCTGTTTCCCCGCTGGGTCCTGCTGTGTCCCGCTGTGTCCCGCTGGGTCCCCCGCTTTCTCCCGCTGAGTCCCCGCAGTGTCGCCGCTGTGTCCCGCTGTGTCCCACTCTGTCATGTGGTGTCCCGCTTTGTCCCCCTCTATGTCCACTGCTGAGTCCCCTCTGTGTCCCCGCTGTGTCCCGCTGTGTCCCCCGCTGTGTCCCGCTGTGTCCCCCGCTGTGTCCCTCGCTGTGTCCCCCTCTGTGTCCCGCTCTGTCCCGCTGTGTCATCCGCTGTGTCCTTGTTGTGTCCCTGCTGGGTCCCGCTGTGTCACCGCTGTGTCCCGCTGTGTCCCCGCTCTATAGATGCTGTGTCCCGCTGGGTCCCGCTGGGTCCCGCTGGGTCCCCCGCTGTGTCCCGCTGTGTCCCCGCAGATTCACCGCTGTTTCACGCTGTGTCCTGCTGTGTTCCGTGGTGTCCCACTTTGTCCCCTGCTGTGTCCCGCAGTGTCCACTCCTGGGTCCCCGCTGTGTCCCGCTGTGTCTCGCTGTGTCCCGCTGTGGAATCGCTTTGTCCCATGCTGTGTTCCGCTGTGTCCCGCTGTGTCTCGCTGTGTCCCGCTGTGTCCCGCTGAGTCCCCTGCTGTGTCCCGCTGTGTCCCGCTGTGTCACGCTCTGTCCCATCTGTGTCCCTCTGTGTCCAGCTCTGTCCCCGTTGTGTGTCCGCTGTGCCCCGCTGTGTACCCTTCTGTGTCCAGCTGTGTCCCCTCTGTGTCCTGCTGTGTCCCTTCTCTTTCCCGCGCTGTCCACCGCTGTGTCCCCCGGCTGTGTCCCGCAGTGTCCCCGCTGTGTCCCGCTGTGTCCTACTGTGTCCCGCTGTGTCCCGCTTTTTCCCCTCTATGTCCCCTGTTGAGTCCCATCTGTGTCCCCGCTGTGTCCAGCTGTGTCCTCGCTGTGTCCTCCGCTGTCTCCCGCTTTGTCCCACGCTGTGTCCTACTGTGTCCCACTGTGTCCCTGCTGTGTCCCGCTGTGTCCCGCTGTGTCCCGCTGTGTCCCCCGCTGTGTCCTGCTGGGTCCCGCTGTGTCCCTGCTGTGTCCCACTGGGTCCCCCGCTGTGTACCGCTGTGTCCCCGCAGGTTCACCGCTGTTTCACGCTGTGTCCTGCTATGTTCCGTGGTGTCCTGCTTTGTCCCCCGCTGTGTCCTGCTGTGTCCACTGCTGGAACCCCGCTGGGTCCCACTGAGTCTCACTGTTACCCGCTGTGTCCTTGTATTGTCCCATGCTGAGTTCCGCTGTGTACACCCTGTGTCCACCGCTGAGTCCAGCTGTGTCCCCCGCTGTGCCCAACAGTGTCCCGTAGTATCCCGCTATGTCCTCATTGTGTCTCAATGTAACCTCACTGTTACTCAACTGGAACTGCTGTGTCACACTAAAAAAGCTGGATCCCCCGATATCACCCGCTGAGAAACCGCAAATGTCACCACAGTATACCTCTGGGACACACTATGGCCATGTAGTCGTCCCAACATAGT
>NW_012298763.1:0-3918 GCF_000151885.1 Dipodomys ordii | reverse complement strand
AGCGGGGGACACAGCGGGACACAGCGGGCGACACAGGGGGAACAAAGCGGGACACAGCAGGGGACACAGCGAGGACTCAGCGGGACACATCTGGGACACAGCGGGAATCAGCGGGAGACACAGCGGGACACAGTGGGACAGAGCGGGGACACAGCAGGGACACAGCGGGGGACACAGTGGGACAGAGCGGGGACACAGCAGGGGAAACAGAGGGACAGAGCGGGACACAGCGGGGGACACAGGGTTGGCAGAGCGGGACACAGCGGGGGACACAGTGAGGACACATTGGGACACAGTGGGGACACAGCGGGACTCAGCGTGGGACACAGCAGTACACAGCGGGACCCAGCGGGACACAGCGTCGATACAGCGGGGACACAGCGGGGTACATAGCTGGGGACACAACGGGACACAGTGGGGGCCATAGCGGGACACAGCGGGACACAGCGGGACACAGGGGGTCACAGCGGGGACAAAGCGGGGACTCAGCAGGGGACACAGCGGGTGACAAACGGGACACCACGGAATACAGGGGAATACAGCGGGACACAGCGGGGGACACAGCAGGACACAGCGGGACACAGAGGTGGACACAGCGGAACACAGCAGGGGACAGAGCGGGGGACACAGCGGGACACAACGGGGACAAAGCGGCACTCAGCGGGGCACACAGGAGGGGACAAAGTGGAACACCACGGGACACAATGTGACACAACAGGACACAGCGGGGACACTGTGGGGAAACAGCGGCACAAAGCAGGGGACATAGTGGGACACAGCGGGACACAGCGGGGGACAGAGCAGGTGACAGCGGGGGACAGAGAAAGGACAGAGCGGGACACAGCGGTGACACCGCTGGACACAGTGGGGTACACAGCAGGACACAGCGGGCACACAGCGGGGACACAGCGAGACACATCGGGACACAGTGGGGTCAGAGCGGGACACAGAGGGACACAACGGGGTACACAGCGGGACACACGGGGGACACAGTGAGGACACAGCGTGACACTGCGGGGACAAAGCGGGGGTCACAGCGGGACACAGCGGGACACAGCGGGGGACATAGTGGGACACAGCGGGGGACACAGCGACGACAAAGCGGGACACAGCGGGGAAACAGCAGGACTCAGCAGGGTCACAGCGGGACACAGCGGGACACAGCGGGATACAGCAGTGACACAGCAGGGGACACAGCGGGACACAGCGTGGGACACAGCGGGACACAGCGGGGAATACAGAGGGACACAGTGGGGAACACAGAGGGACACAGCGGGACACAGCGGGTACAGTGGGGACACAGAAGGGGACAGCGGGGACCCACCAGGGAACAACGTGGACACAGAGGGACACAGCGGGGGACACAGCGGGACACAGCAGGGGACACAGGGGGACACAGCGGGGGACACAGTGGAATACAGCGGGACACAGCGGGGACACAGCCGGGACACAGCGGGTGACACAGTGGGACAGAGCAGGGGATACAGTGGGGGACACAGCAGGACACAGCAGGGGACACAGGGAGGACACAGCGGGACACAGCGAGGGACACAGCGGGGGACACAGTGGGACACAGCGGGGTACACAGAGAGGACACAGTGGGACCCAGCGGGACACAGCATCGATACAGCAGGGACACAGCAGGACACAGCGGGGTACACAGCTGGGGACACAACGGGACACAGTGGGGGACATAGCGGGACACATCGGGACACAGCGGGACACAGCGGAGCACAATGAGGACAAAGTGGGAGACACAGCAGGGAACAGAGCAGGACACAGCAGGGGACACAGCGAGGACACAGCGGGACACAGCGGTGACACAGCGGGACTCAGCAGAATCACAGCGGGACACAGCGGGACACAGCGGGAAACAGCGGAGACACAGCAGGGGACAGAGCGGGACACAGCGGGGGACACAGGGGGGACAAAGCGGGACACAGCGGGGGACACAGTGGAATACAGCGGGACACAGCGGGGACACAGTAGGGACACAGCAGGGACACAGTGGGGACAGAGCAGGGGATACAGCAGGGGCCACAGAGGGACACAGCGGGACACAGCGGGACACAGCGGGGGACACAGCGAGGACACATTGGGACACAGCGGGTACACAGCGGGACTCAGCGGGGGACACAGCAGGACACAGCGGGACACAGCAGTACACAGCGGGACACAGAGGGGCACAGTGGGGACAAAGTGGGCGACACAGCGGGGAACAGAGCAGGACACAGCAGGGGACACAGCGAGGACACAGCGGGACACAGCGGGGACACAGTGGGGACACAGTGGGGGACATTAAGGGGCACAAACGGGACAACACGGAACACAGCGGGACACAGTGGGATACAGCGGCGACACTGCGTGGATACAGCGGGACACAGCGAGGGACACAGCAGGACACAGCGGGACACAGAGAGGGACAAGGCGGGACACAGCGGGGGACAGAGCGGGGGACACAGCGAGACACAACGGGTACAAAGCGAGACACAGCAGATTACAAAGCGGGCACAAAGCCGGGACACAGCCGGGACACAGCGGAACACAGTGGGGAAAGGGCGGGACAAAGCGTGACACAGCGGGACACAGCGGGGTACACAGCGGGACTCACGGGGGACACAGCGGGGCACACAGTGGGACACACGGTGGACACAGCGAGGACACAGCGGGACACAGTGAGGACACAGCGGGACACAGTGAGGACACAGCGGGACACAGCGGGGGAAACAGCGGGACACAATGTGGACACAGCAGTTGACACAGCGGGACACAGCGGGGGACAGAGGGGGACACAGCGGGGGACACAGGGAAGACACATTGGGACACAGCGGGGACACAGCGGGACTCAGCGGGGGACACTGCAGTACACAGCGGGACACAGCGGGACACAGAGGGGGACACAGTGGGACAGAGCGGGGGACACAGCAGGGGACAGAGAGGGACTCAGCTGGACACAGCGGGGGACACAGTGGGACACAGCGGGACACAGGGGGGATAAAGCGAGGACACATTGGGACACAGCGGGGGCACAGCGGGACTCAGCGGGGGACACAGCAGTACACAGCGGGACAGCAGTGACACAGCTAGACACAGCGGGGTACACAGCGGGACACACTGGGCACACAGCGGGGACACAGCGGAGAAAGAGCGGGACACAGCGCGACACAGCGGGTCACAGCGGGGTACACAGCGGGACACACGGGGAACACAGTGTGGACACAGCGGGACACAGCAGGGGACACAGGGGGGACACAGCGGGACACAGCAGGAAACAGAGGGGGACACAGTGGGACAGAGCAGAGGACACAGCAGGAAACACAGCGGGACACAGCGGGGGAAACAGGGGGGACACAGCGGGACACAGCAGGGGACACAGCGCGGACACATTGGGACACAGCGGGGACACAGCGGGACTCAGCGGGGGACACAGCAGTACACAGCGGGACACAGCGGGACACAGTGGGTGACACAGAGGGCTAAACAGCGGGACACAGCGGGGAACACTGCGAGGACACAGCGGGACCAAGCGGGACACAGCGTCGATACAGCGGGGACACAGCGGGACACAGCGGGGTACACAGCTGGGGACCCAGCGGGACACAACGGGACACAGCAGGACCCAGCAGGGAAACAGCGGGGACACAGTGGGACACAGCAAGGACACAGCGGGACACAGCGGGACACTGCGGGGCACAGCGGGGGACACAGCGGGACACAGCGGGGGACACTGGGAGGACACAGCGGAAAACAGCATGGGACAAAGTGAGGACACAGCGGGACACAGCGAGACACAGCAGGACACAGCGTGAAACAGCGGTGAACCTGCAGGGACACAGCGGGACACAGCGGGGGACCCAGAGGGACCCAGCGGGACACAGCGGGGGACACAGCAGGACACAGCGGGGACAAAGCGGGGAC
>NW_012298762.1:0-3919 GCF_000151885.1 Dipodomys ordii | reverse complement strand
GAACCTGGAGAAGCAGAAGGCGAAGCAGAAGCAGAAAGAGAAGCAAAAGCAGAAGGAGAAGCAGAAGAAACAGAAGAAGCAGAGGCAGTAGCAGAAGAAGCAGAAGATGCAGAAGCAGAAGGAGAAGCAGAAGGAAAAGCAGAAGAACGAGAATGAGAAGTAGAAGGAGAAACAGAAGGAGAAGCAGAAAGAGAAGCAGGAGAAGGAGCAGGAGAAGGAAAAGCAGCAGGAGAAGCAGAAAGAGCAGCAGAAGGAGAAGCAGGAGATGTAGAAACAGGAGAAGCAGAAGAAGAAGAAAAAGGAGAAGGGACAAGAAGCAGAAGCAGAAGGAGAAGCAGCAACAGAAGGAGAAGCAGAAAGAGAAGGAGGGGAAGCAGAAGAAGCAGAAGCAGGAAAAGCAGAAACATAAGAATCCGAAGAAGCAGAAGCAGAACCTGAAGCAGAAGAAGCAGGAGAAGCAGAAGAAGCAGAATCTGGAGAAGCAGAATGAGAAGCAGAAGGAGAAGCAGAAGCGGAAAGAGAATCAAAAGCAGAAGGAGAAGCAGAAGAAACAGAAGAAGCAGAAGCAGTAGCAGTAGCAGCACAAGTAAAGGAGAAGCAGAAGGAAAAGCAGAAAAACGAGAAGGAGAAGGAAAAATAGAAGCAGAAGCAGAAGGAGAATCAGAAGGAGAAGCAGAAGGAGAAGCGAAGGAGAAGCAGAAGATGATGCATAAGGACTAGCACTAGCAGAAGGAGATGCAGAAGGAGAAGCAGGAGAAGCAGAAGAAGCAGAAGCAGAAGAAGAAATAGATGTAGGAGAAAGAGAAGGAAGAGCAGCAGAAGCAATAGGAGAAGCAGAAGGAGAAGCAGAAGAAGAATGAGAAGCAGAAAGAGAAGCAGTGGAAGCAGAAGAAGCAGGAAAAGCAGAAGCAGAAGAAAGAGAAGAAGAAGAAGAAGAAGAAGAAGAAGAAGAAGAAGAAGAAGAACAAGATCAAGAACATGAACAAGAACAAGAACAAGAACAAGAACAAGAACAAGAACAAGAAGAACAAGAAGAACAAGAAGAAGAAGAAGAAGAAGAAGAAGAAGAAGAAGAAGAAGAAGAAGAAGAAGAAGAAGAAGATGAAGAAGAAGAAGGAGAAGCATAAGGAGAAGCAGTAGAAGCAGAAGAAGGAGAAGCAGAAGCAGAAGCAGAAGAATAGTAATAAGCATAAGAAGCAGAATCATTGGAAGAAGGAGAAGGAGCAACAGAAGGAGAAGCAGAAGGAGAATCAGAAGGAGAAGCAGAAGAAAGAGAAGCATAAGCAGAAGAAGCAGCAGAAGGAGAAGCAGAAACAGCAAAAGATGCTGAAGGAGAAGCAGGAGAAGCAGAAGCAGAAGGAGAAGCAGAAGTAGGAGAAGAAAAAGGAGAAGGAAGGGCAGCAGAAGCAATAGGAGAAGCATTAGGAGAAGCAGAAGCAGCATGAGAAGCAGAAAGAGAAGCAGTAGAAGCAGAATAAGCAGGAAAATCATAAGCAGAAGAAAGAGAAGGAGAAGAAGAAGATGAAGAAGAAGAAGAAGAAGAAGAAGAAGAAGAAGAAGAAGAAGAAGAAGAAGAAGAAGAAGAAGAAGACGAAGAAGAAAAAGAAGAAGACGAAGAAGAAGAAGAAGCATCAGCATAAGGAGAAGAATAAGGAGAAGCATAAGGAGAAGCAGTAGAAGCAGAAGAAGCAGAAGCAGGAGAAGCAGAAGCAGAAGAAAAAGAATAAGCAAAAGAAGCAGAAGCAGAAGCAGTGGGAGAAGCAGAAGAAGGAAAAGGAGAAGGAGAAGCAGAAGGAGAAGCAGAAGCAGAAAGAGAATCAGAAACTGAAGGAGAACAAGAAGGAGAAGCAGGAGAAGCAGAAGAAGCAGAAGTAGAAGCAGAAAGAGGAGAAGAACGAGAAGCAGAAGTAGAATCAGAAGAAACAGAAAAAGAAGAAGCAGAAGAAACAGAAGCATAAGAAACAGAAGAAGGAGAAGAGCAGAAGCAGAAGCAGAAGGAGAAGCAGTAGCAGAAGGAGAAGCAAAAGAGAAGCAGGAGAAGCAGAAGAAGCAGGAGAAGCAGAAGCAGAAGAAACAGGAGAAGCCGAATAAGCAGAAGCAGAATCTGAAGCAGGAGAAACAGAAGAAGCACAATCTGAAGCAGAAGCAGAACAAACAGAAATAGTAGAATAAGCAGAAGCAGAAGCAGCAGGAGAAGCAGAAGAAGAAGACCTCGAAGGCTAAAGAGAAGGATTAGGGGTAGGAGAAGAAAAAGGATAAGCAAAAGCAGAAAGAGACGCAGAAGGAAAAGCAGCAAGAGAAGTAGGAGAAGCTGGAGAAGCAGAAGCAGAAGAAACAGAAGACGCAGAAGCAGATTGAGAAGCAGAAGGAGAAATTGAAGCGGAAGCAGAATCAGAAGGAGAAGAAGAAGCAGATGTAGAACCAGAAGAAGGAGAAAGAGAAGCAGAAAGAGAAGCAGAAAGGCAAGCAGAACGAGAAGCAGGAGAAGCAGAAGCAGGAGAAGCAGAAGCAGAAGAAACAGAAGAAGGAGAAAAAGCAGAAGCAGAAGGAGAAGCAGAAACAGAAGGAAAACAGAAAGAGAAGCAGGAGAAGCAGAAGAAGCAGGAAAACAGAAACAAAAGAAAGAGAAGAAGAAGGAGAAGAAGAAGAAGAAGAAGCATAAGGAGAAGCATAAGGAGAAGCAGTAGAAGCAGAAGAAGCAGAACCAGGTGAAGCAGAAGAGGAGAAAAAGAATAAGCAAAAGAAGCAGAAACAGAAGCAGTGGGAGAGGCAGAAAAAGGAGAAGGAGAAGGAGCACTAGAAGGAGAATCAGAAGCAGAAAGAGAAGCAGAAACAGAAGGAGAACAAGAAAGAGAAGCAGGAAAATCAGAAGAAGCAGAAGTAGAAGCAGAAAGAGAAGGAGAAGAAGGAGAAGCAGAAGTAGAAACAGAAGCAGAAGAATCAGAAGCAAAAGAAACAGAAGAAGAGAAGAGCAGAAGCAGGAGAAGCAGAAGCAGAAGGAGAAGGAGAAAGAGAAGCAGGAGAAGCAAAAGAAGCAGAAGCAGAAGCAGTGGGAGAAGGAGAAGAAGGAAAAGGAGAAGGAGCAGCAGAAGGAGAAGCAGAAGCAGAAAGAGAAGCAGAAAAAGAAGGAGAACAATAAGGAGAAGCAGGAGAATCAGAAGAAGCAGAAGTAGAAGCAGAAAGAGAAGTAGAATCAGAAGAAACAGAAGAAGAAGAAGCAGAAGAAACAGAAGCATAAGAAACAGAATAAAAAGAAGAGCAGAAGCAGAAGCAGAAGGAGAAGCAGAAGCAGAAGGAGAAGCAGAAGGAGAAGGAGAAGGAGAAGCAGAACGAGAAGCAAGAGAAGCAGAAGCAGGAGAAGCAGAAACAGAAGAAACAGAAGAAGGAGAAGAAGCAGAAGCAGAAGAAGCAGAATCTGGAGAAGCAGAAGGAGAAGCAGAAGGAGAAGCAGAAGCAGAAAGACAATCAAAAGCAGAAGGAGAAGCAGAAGAAACAGAAGAAGTAGAAGCAGTAGCAGTTGTAGCATAAGCAGAACGAGAAGCAGAAGGAAAAGCAGAAGAACAAGAAGGAGAAGGAGAAACAGAAGGAGAAGCAGAAGGAGAAGCAAAAAGAGAAGCAGAAGGATAAGTAGAAGAAGCAGCAGAAGGAGAAGCAGCAGAAGAAGCAGAAAAACAAGCAGGAGAAGCAGAAGCACAAAGAGAAGTAGAAGCAGAAGAAGCAGAAGCAGAAGAAGCAGTAGAAGCAGAAGAAGCAGAAGCAGGAGGAGCAGAAGCAGAAGATAAAGAAGAAGCATAAGATGCAGAAGCAGATGGAGAAACAGAAGAAGGAGAAAGAGCAGCAGAAGGTGAAGCAGATGGATGATGCAGAAGCAGAAAGAGTATCTGATTCAGAAGGAGAGGATGAATGGCGAAGTTGGAGA
>NW_012298761.1:0-3919 GCF_000151885.1 Dipodomys ordii | reverse complement strand
GTCCCACTGTGTCCTGTGGTGTCCCGATTTGTCCCCCGCTATGTCCCCTGCTGAGTCCCCTCTGTGGCCCCGCTGTGTCCCGCTGTGTCCCCCGCTGTGTCTCTCGCTGTGTCCCGCTGTGTCCCCGGCTGTGTCCGGCTGTGTCCCGCTGTGTCCCCCGCTGTGTCCCGCTTTGTCCTTGCTGTGAACCCCGCTGTGTCCCTCTGTGTCCCCGGCTGTGTCCCGCTGTGTCCCCTGCTGTGTCCCCACTGTGTCACGCTGTGTTTCGCTGTGTCCGGCTGTGTCCTCGCTCTGTCTCCCTCAGTGTCCAGCTGTGTCCTCCCTGTGTCCCCCGCTGTGTCCCGCTGAGTCCCATGCTGTGTCCCGCTGTGTCCCGCTGTGTCACGCTCTGTCCCCTCTGTGTCCCTCTGTGTCCAGCTCTGTCCCTGTTGTGAGTCCGCTGTGCCCCGATGTGTACCCTTCTGTGTCCAGCTGTGTCCCCTCTGTGTCCCGCTGTGTCCATTCTCTTTCCCCCGCTGTCCACCGCTGTGTCCCCCGGCTGTGTCCCGCAGTGTCCCCGCTGTGTCCCGCTGTGTCCTACTGTGTCCCGTGGTGTCCCGCTTTTTCCCCTCTATGTCCCCTGCTTAGTCCCCTCTGTGTCCCCGCTGTGTCCAGCTGTGTCCTCGCTGTGTCCTCCGCTGTCTCCCGCTTTGTCCCACGCTGTGTCCTACTGTGTCCCACTGTGTACCTGCTGTGTCCCCCGCTGTGTCCCGCTGTGTCCCCCGCTGTGTCTTGCTGGGTCCCGCTGTGTCCCCGCTGTGTCCCTGCTGTGTCCGGCTGTGTCCCCCGCTGGGTCCCGCTGGGTCCCGCTGGGTCCCCCGCTGTGTACCGCTGTGTCCCCGCAGGTTCACCGCTATTTCACGCTGTGTCCTGCTGTGTTCCGTGGTGTCCTGCTTTGTCCCTCGCTGTGTCCCGCTGTGTCCACTGCTGGGTACCCGCTGGGTCCCGCTGTGTCCCCCGCTGTGCCCCGCAGTGTCCCGTTGTATCCCGCTGTATCCTCGCTGTGTCCCACTGTGTCCCCCCTGTTTCCCCGCTGGGTACTGCTGTGTCCCGCTGTGTCCCGCTGTGTCCCACTGTGTCATGTGGTATCCCGCTTTGTCCCCCACTATGTCCACTGCTTAGTCCCCTCTGTGTCCCCGCTGTGTCCCGCTGTGTCCCCCGCTGTGTCCCTGGTTGTGTCCCCCTCTGTGTCCCTCTGTGTCCCGCTGTGTCATCCGCTGTGTCCTTGTTGTGTCCCTGCTGGGTCCCGCTGTGTCACCGCTGTGTCCCGCTGTGTCGCCGCTCTACAGACGCTGTGTCCCGCTGTGTCCCCCGCTGTGTCCCGCTGGGTCCCGATGTGTCCCCCGCTGTGTCCCGCTGTGTCCCCGCAGGTTCACCGCTGTTTCACGCTGTGTCCTGCTGTGTTCCGTGGTGTCCCGCTTTGTCCCCCGCTGTGTCCGGCTGTGACCACTGCTGGGTCCCCGCTGTGTCCCGCTGTGTCTCGCTGTGTCCCGCTGTGTCCTCGCTTTGTCCCATGCTGTATTAAGCTGTGTCCTCCGTGTGTCCCCCGCTGTGTCCCGCTGTCTCCCCCGCTGTGCCCCGCAGTGTCCCGCTGTGTCCCGCTGTGTCCCGCTGGGTCCCCCTCTGTGTCCCGCTGTGTCCCCCGCTGTGCCCCGCAGTGTCCCGATGTGTCCCGCTCTGTCCCCCATTCTGTCCCCCGCTGAGTCCTCTATGTGTCACCGCTGTGTCCTGCTGTGTCCTCGCTGTGTCCCCTGCTGTCTCCCGCTGTGTCCCCCGCTGTGTCCCCCGCAGTGTCAGCGCTGTGTCCCGCTGTGTCTTCGCTGTGTCCCCCGCTGTCTCCTGCTCTGTACCCCGCTGTGTCTCAAGCGTTGTCCCCGCTGTGTCCCACTGTGTCCCGCTGTGTCCCGCTGTGCCCCCACTGTGTCCCGTTGTGTTCACAGCTGTGTACCACGCTGTGTAACGCTGTGTCCCCGCTGTATCGACGCTGTGTACCGCTGGGTCCTGCTGTGTACTCGCTGTGTTCCCCGCTGGGTCCCGCTGTGTCCCCCCTGTGTGCCCAGCTGTGTCCCACTGTGTCCCGCTGTGTCCCCCGCTGTGTCCCTATGTTGTGTCCCTATGTGTCCCACGCTTTGTCCCCCTGTGTCCCTGCATTTTCCCCGCTGTGTCCCTCTGTTTCCACTGTGTTCTGTGGTGTCCCGCTTTGTCCCCCGCTGTGTCCCCCCGGTGAGTCGCCGCTGTGTCCCCGCTTTGTCCTGCTGAGTCCTCCATGTGTCCCCCGCTGTGTCCCGCTGTGTCCGGATGTGTCCCCCGCTATGTCCCCCGCTGTGTCCCAACAGTGTCAGCGCTGTGTCCCGCTGTGTCCTCGCTGTGTCCCCCGCTGTCTCCCGCTGTGTCCCCCGCTGTGTCCCGCTGTGCCCTGCAGTGTCCCGCTCTGTCCCGCTGTGTCCTCGCTGTGTCCCGCTGTGTCCCCCGCTGTCTCCAGTTCTGTCCCCTGCTGTGTCTCACGCTTTGTCCCCGCTGTGTCCCACTGCGTCCTGCTGTGTCCCGCTGTGCCCCAACTGTGTCCCGTTGTGTCCACAGCTTTGTACCATGCTGTGTAACGCTGTGTCTCCGCTGTATCTACGCTGTGTCCTGCTGGGTGCCGCTGTGTCCTCGCTGTGTTCCCCGCTGTGTCCAGCTGTTTCCCCCACTGTGTCCCCCACTGTGTCCTCGCTGTGTCCCCAGCTGTGTCCCGCTTTGTCCCGCTGTGTCCTCGCTATGTCCCGCTTTGTCCCTGCTGTGAACCCCGCTGTGTCCCGCTGTGTCCCCCGCTGTGTCCCGCTGTGTCCCCTTCTGTGTCCCCACTGTGTCACGCTGTGTTTCGCTGTGTCCGGTTGTGTCCTCGCTCTGTCTCCCTCAGTGTCCACCTGTGTCACGCTCTGTCTCTTCTGTGTCCCTCTGTGTCCAGGTCTGTCGCCGCTGTGTGTCCGCTGTGTCCCACTGTGTACCCTTCTGTGTCCAACTGTGTCCCCTCTGTGTCCCGCTGTGTCCCTTCTCTGTCCCCCGCTGTCCACCGCTGTGTCCCCTGTTTGTGTCCCGCAGTGTCCCCGCTGTGTCCCGCTGTGTCCTACTGTGTCCCGTGGTGTCCCGCTTTTTTCCCACTATGTCCCCTGCTGAGTCCCCTCTGTGTCCCCGCTGTGTCCAGCTGTGTCCTCGCTGTGTCCTCTGCTGTCTCCCGCTTTGTCCTACGCTGTGTCCTACTGTGTCCCAATGTGTCCCTGCAGTGTCCCCCGCTGTGTCCCGCTGTGTCCCGCTGTGTCCCCCGCTGTGTCCTGCTGGGGCCCGCTGTGTCCCCGCTGTGTCTCCGCTGTGTCCCTCTGTGTCCCCCGCTGTGTCCCCGCTGTGTCCCGCTGTGTCCCGCTGTGTCCCCCGCTGTGTCCCGCTGTGTCCCCCGCTGTGTCCTGCTGTGTCCACTGCTGTGACCCCGTGGTGCCTTGCTGTGTCCCGCTGTGTCCCCCACTGTCCCCCGCTGTGTCCTTGCTGTGTCCCTCTGTGTCCCGCTGTGTCCCAAAGTGTCCCCAGCTGTGTCCCGCTGTGTCCTCGCTGTGTCCCCCGCTGTGTCCTTCTTTTGTCCCTGCTGTGTACCGCGCTGTGTCCCGCTGTGTCCACCAAATGTGACCCTCTGTGTCCCCTGCTGTGTCCCACTGTGTCACGCTTTGTATCACTGAGTCCGGCTGAGTCCTCGCTCTGTCTCCCTCAAAGTCAAACTGTGTCAGGCATCGGTCCCTCTGTGTCCCCTCTGTGTCCACCTCTGTCCCCGCCGTGTGTCCGCTGGGGTCCCCGCTGGGACCCCTTCTGAGCCCAAGCATGGGTCCCCCTCGGAGTCCCCCTTGTGTCCATT
>NW_012298760.1:0-3919 GCF_000151885.1 Dipodomys ordii | reverse complement strand
TCACATGCTGTGTTCCGCTGTGTCCTCCCTGTGTCCCCCGCTGTATCCCGCTGTGTCCCCCGCTGTGCCCCGCAGTGTCCCGCTGTGTCCCGCTGTGTCCTCGCTGTGTCCCACTGTGTCCCCGCTGTTTCCCCGCTGGGTCCTGCTGTGTCCCGCTGGGTCCCGCTGGGTCTCCCGCTTTGTCCCGCTGTGTCCCCGCAGTGTCCCCGCTGTGTCCCGCTGTGTCCCACTGTGTCCTGTGGTGTCCCGATTTGTCCCCCGCTATGTCCCCTGCTGAGTCCCCTCTGTGTCCCCGCTGTGTCCCGCTGTGTCCCCCGCTGTGTCCCAATGTGTCCCCCGCTGTGTCCTGCTGTGTCCCGCTGTGTCCTGCTGGGTCCCACAGTATCCCCGCTGTGTCCCCGCTGTGTCCCGCTGTGTCCCGCTGTGTTCCCCGCTGTGTCCCGCTGTGGTCCGCAGGTTCACCGCTGTTTCACGTTGTGTCCCGCTGTGTTCCGTGGTGTCCCGCTTTGTCCCCCGCTGTGGCCCCCCTGAGCCACCTCTGTGTCCCCGCTGTATCCCGCTGTGTCCTCGCTGTGTCCGCCTCTGTCTCCTGCTCTGTCCACTGCTGTGTCTCACGCTTTGTCCCCGCTGGGTCCCGCTGGGTCCCGCTCTGTCCCCCACTGTGTCCCCCGCTGAGTCCTCTATGTGTCGCCACTGTGTCCCGCTGTGTCCTCGCTGTGTCCCCTGCTATCTCCCGCTTTGTCCCACGATGTGTCCCGCTGTGTCCTGCTGTGTCCTCGCTGTGTCCCCGGCTGTGTCCCCGGCTGTGTCATGCTGTGTTCCCGCTTTGTCCCAAGCTGTGTCCCGCTGTGTCCCGCTGTGTGCCCCTCTGTGTCCTGCTGGGTGCTGCTGTGTCCCCGCTGTGTCCTCCCTGTGTCCCGCTGTGTCTACTGCTGTGTCCCCACTGTGTCCCACTGTGTCTCGCTGTTCCCGCTGTGTCCCCGTTGTTTCCCACGCTGTGTTCTGCTGTGTCCTCGCTGTGTCCCCCGCTGTGTCCCGTTGTGTACCCAGCTGTGTACCCCGCTGTGTCCCGCTGTGTCCCCGCTGTATCGATGCTGTGTCCCTCTTGGTCCCGCTGTGTCCTCGCTGTGTTCCCCGCTGTGTCCCGCTATGTATCCCTCTGTGTCCCCCGCTGTGTCCCGCTGTGTACTGCTGTGTCCCCCGCTGAGTCCCGCTGTGTCCCTGCTGTGTCCCAATGCGTCCTCGCTGTGTCCCGCGCTGGGTCCCGCTGTGTCCCCCCTGTGTCCCCCGCTGTGTCCCGCTGTGTCCGGCTGTGTCCCCCGCTGTGTCCCCCGCTGTGTCCCCCGCAGTGTCAGCGCTGTGTCCCGCTGTGTCCTCACTGTGTCCCCTGCTGTCTCCTGCTCTGTATCCCGCTCTGTACCCCGCTGTGTCTCAAGCTTTGTCCCCGCTGTGTCCCGCTGTGTCCCGCTGTGCCCCCACTGTGTCCCGTTGTGTTCACAGCTGTGTACCACGCTGTGTAACGCTGTGTCCCCGCTGTATCGACGCTGTGTCCCGCTGGGTCCCGCTGTGTCCTCGCTGTGTTCCCCGCTGGGTCCCGCTGTGTCCCCCCTGTGTGCCCCGCTGGGTCCCACTGTGTCCCGCTGTGTCCCCCGCTGTTTCCCCCGCTGTGTCCCTATGTGTCCCACGCTTTGTCCCCCTGTGTCCCCGCAGTTTCCCCGCTGTGTCCCGCTGTTTCCCACTGTGTTCTGTGGTG
Organism: Dipodomys ordii; assembly: GCF_000151885.1. Classification (NCBI taxonomy): domain Eukaryota; kingdom Metazoa; phylum Chordata; class Mammalia; order Rodentia; family Heteromyidae; genus Dipodomys; species Dipodomys ordii. Next base: position 2,166 of record NW_012298760.1, on the reverse strand, counting down.
TCCCGCTTTGTCCCCCGCTGTGTCCCCCGGTGAGTCGCCGCTGTGTCCCCGCTTTGTCCCGCTGAGTCCTCCATGTGTCCCCCGCTGTGTCCCGCTGTGTCCGGCTGTGTCCCCCGCAGTGTCCCCCGCTATGTCCCCGCAGTGTCAGCGCTGTGTCCCGCTGTGTCCTCGCTGTGTCCCCTGCTGTCTTCCGCTGTGTCCCCCGCTGTGCCCTGCAGTGTCCCGCTCTGTCCCGCTGTGTCCTCGCTGTGTCCCCGCTGTGTCCCCTTCTGTCTCCAGCTCTGTCCCCTGCTGTGTCTCACGCTTTGTCCCCGCTGTGTCCCACTGCGTCCCGCTGTGTCCCGCTGTGCCCCCACTGTGTCCCGTTGTGTCCACAGCTTTGTACCATGCTGTGTAACGCTGTGTCTCCGCTGTGTCCCCTGTGTCCCGCTGTGTCCCTCGCTGTGTCCCCCGCTGTGTCCCGCTGTGTCCCCCGCTGTGTCCTTGCTGTGTCCCCGCTGGGTCCCGCTGGGTCCCACAGTGTCCCCTGCTGAGTCCCGCTGTGTCACCGCTGTGTCCCGCTCTGTCCCCGCTCTATCGACGCTGTGTCCCGCTGTGTCCCGCTGTGTCCCCCGCTGTGTCCCGCTTTGTCACCGCTGTGTCCCGCTGTGTCCTCGCTGTGTCCCCCGCTGTGTCCCGCTTTGTCACCGCTGTGTCCCGCTGTGTCCTCGCTGTGTCCCCCGCTGTGTCCCGCTTTGTCCCCGCTGTGTCCCGCTGTGTTCCGCTGTGTCCCCCGCTGTGTCCCGCTGTGTCCCCTGCTGTGTCCCCACTGTGTCACGCTGTCTTTCGCTGTGTCCGGCTGTGTCCTCGCTCTGTCTCCCTCAGTGTCCAGCTGTGTCAGGCTCTGTCCCTTCTGTGTCCCTCTGTGTCCAGCTCTGTCCCCGCTGTGTCCCGATGTGTACCCTTCTGTGTCCAGCTGTGTCCCCTCTGTGTCCCGCTGTGTCCCTTCTCTGTCCCCCGCTGTCCACCGCTGTGTCCCCTGGCTGTGTCCCGCAGTGTCCCCGCTGTGTCCCGCTGTGTCCTACTGTGTCCCGTGGTGTCCTGCTTTTTTCCCTCTATGTCCCCTGCTGAGTCCCCTCTGTGTCCCCGCTGTGTCCAGCTCTGTACTCGCTGTGTCCTCCGCTGTCTCCTGCTTTGTCCCACGCTGTGTCCTACTGTGTCCCAATGTGTCCCTGCAGTGTCCCCCGCTGTGTCCCGCTGTGTCCCGCTGTGTCCCCCGCTGTGTCCTGCTGGGTCCAGCTGGGTCCCCACTGTGTCTCCTCTGTGTCCCTCTGTGTCCCCCGCTGTGTCCCGCTGTGTCCACTGCTGTGACCCCGTTGTGCCTTGCTGTGTCCCGCTGTGTCCCCCACTGTCCCCCGCTGTGTCCTTGCTTTGTCCCTCTGTGTCCCGCTGTGTCCCCCAGTGTCCCCAGCTCTGTCCCGCTGTGTCACCGCTGTGTCCCGCTGTGTCCTCGCTGTGTCCCCCGCTGTGTCCTTCTTTGTCCCTGCTGTGTACCCCGCTGTGTCCCCCGCTGTGTCCCGCTGTGTCTACTGCTGTGTCCCCACTGTGTCCCCCTGTGTCTCGCTGTGTCCCGCTGTGTCCTCGCTGTTTCCCACGCTGTGTTCTGCTGTGTGCTCGCTGTGTCCCCCGCTGTGTCCCGTTGTGTCCCCAGCTGTGTACCCCGCTGTGTCCCGCTGTGTCCCCGCTGTATCGATGATGTATCCCGCTTGGTCCCGCTGAGTCCTCGCTGTGTTCCCCTCTGTGTCCTGCTGATTACCCCTCTGTGTCCCCCGCTGTGTCCCGCTGTGTACCGCTGTGTACTGTTGTGTACCCCACTGAGTCCCGCTGTATCCACCGCTGTGTCCCAATGTGTCCTCACTGTGTCCCACGCTGAGGTCCCGCTGAGTCCCAGCTGTGTCCCAATGTGTCCTCGCTGTTTCCCACACTGTGTTCTGCTGTGTCCTCGCTGTGTCCCACGCTGAGTCCCGCTGTGTCCCAACTGTATCGACGCTGAAATCCCGATTGATCCAAATGTGTCTCCCCTGTGTCCCCAGCTATGTCTCTACTGTGTTCACGCTGTCACCCCACCCTGGGCCCAATGAGTCCACAGCCTTAATCACCATAGGAACCCGCCAATATTCCCCCTCA
>NW_012298759.1:0-2185 GCF_000151885.1 Dipodomys ordii | reverse complement strand
TAACTCGAGGGGACTCAAGCTTTTCGAAACCAATTTTTCGTTTGTCACAACGGAGTAACTCATCCCGTACTAAGCGGTGGAGATCACCCGGGGTCACAGCCGGGGACTCCTCGAGGAACTGATATGGACACAGTGTGTGCCTCAGCTGTGGGACTCAGCGGAACTCAACCTGACTCCATTGTGTCAGATGCTTGTCTCAATAGTTACACAGTTGGGGACTCATTTGCACACTAAGTCAGACACCATTGTATACTGTGTAATGAATCGAGACACAGCATGGGACTAAGCTTAAGACACAGCTGATGACACAGCGTGTTCCAGCGGTGACACAGCTGGGGACAGCGGGGACTCACCTTGACACAGCGGGGGTCAGTTCGACTCAGGGGCGGCACAGTGAGACACATCGGGGGACACAGGGAGTACAAAGCGGGGGACACAGGGGGGACAGAGCGGGACACAGCGGGACAAAACGGGTCACAGTGCGACACAGAGGGGGATACAGCGGGGACAGAAGTGGGACACCCCTGGGGTCAGCAGGGACACAGCGGGTCACAGCGGGGGACAGCAGGGACACAGCGGGACACAGCGGGGACACACCGGGGACACAGTGGGGACACAACGGGACACAGCGGGGGACATCGAGGACACAGCGGGACAAAGCGGGACACAGCGGGACACAGCAGGGACACAGCAGGGACACAGCGGGTCACAGCGGGGACACAGTGTGGGACACAGCGAGGACACAGCGGGACACAGAGGGATACACAGAGAGGACACAGCGTGATACATGGGGACACAGCGGGACACAGCGGGGGACACAGAGAGGACACAGCGGGACACAAATTGGGACACAGCAAGGACACGGTGGGACACAGCGGGAAAGAGCGGGACACAGCGGGGGACACAGCCGGGGACACAGCGGGGTACTGCGGCACACAGTGGGGACACAGCGGTGGACACAGCGGGGGACACAACGGGTGACACAGCGGGACACAGTGGGGTACACAAAGGGACACAGTGGGGGACACTGTAGCGGACACAGTGGGACTTATCGGGACACAGCGGGACACAGCGGGGAACACAGCGGGGGACACAGCGGGACACAGCGGCGAAAAAGTGGGGGACACAGTGGAATACAGAAGGAAACAGCGAGGACACAGCAGGACACAGGAGGACACAGCGGGGGACACAGTGGGACACAACAGGGACACTCCTGAGACACAACGGGACACAGCGGGGGTTCTCGGGGACACAGCGGGACACAGCGGAACACAGCAGGGACACAGCAGGGACACAGCGGGGACACAGAGGGACATAGAGGTTACACAGCCAGGACACAACATGGACACTGTGGAACACAGCAGGGACAAAGCGGGGACACAGCGGGACCCAGGAGGACCCAGCGGGGACACAGCGGGACACAGCGGGGACACAGAGGCAGACACAGCAGGACACAGCGGGACAGAGCGGGACACAGCAGGACACAGCGGGGACACAGCGAGGACACAGCGGGACACAGTGGGACACAGCAGGGAACACAGCGGGGGACACAGCGGGACACAGCTGGGGACACAGCAAGGACACAGCGGGTCACAGTGGGGAAATAGTGGGGGACACAGAGGGGGACACAGCGGGATACAGAAGGACACAGCGAGGACACAGCGGGACACAGGAGGACACAGCGGGGACACAGCTGGGACACAGCAGGGGACACAGTGGGATAAAGCGGGGACACAGAGGGACTCAGCGGGGCACATCGGGGACACAGCGGGACACAGCGGGACACAGCGGGACACAGCAGGGACACAGCAAGGACACAGCCGGGGACACAGCGGGACACAGCACGACACAGCGGAGGACACAGCAGGGACACATCGGGTCACAGCAGGGACACAGTGGGGGACACAGCAAAGACACAGGGGGACACAGAGGGATACACAGAGAGGACACAGCGTGACACATGGGGACACAGCGGGACTCAGCGGGGGACCCGGCGAGGACACAGCGGGACACAAAGGGACACAGCAGGGACACAGCGGGAGACACAGCGATACACAAAGTGGGACACAGCGTTACACAGTGGGGGACACAGCGGGACACAGCGGGGACACAGCAGGCGACACAGCAGGACACAGAGGGGAACAAAGGGGGCACACACGGGACACAGTGGGACACAGCAGGGTAC
>NW_012298758.1:0-1734 GCF_000151885.1 Dipodomys ordii | reverse complement strand
TGGGACACAGTGGGTACAGATCGGGACACAGCAGGTACACAGCGGGGGACACAGTTGGGCACAAAGTCAGACACCACGGGATACAGCGGAACATAGCGGGGACACAGCGGGGGACACAGCGGGGGACACAATGAGACACAGCGGATGACAGCGGTGACACAGCTGGGGACAGCGGGGACACACCGGGACACAGCGGGGGACAGCGGGGACACAGGGGGGACACAGCGAGACACAGCGGTGGACACAGCGAGGACAGAGAGGGGACACAGGGGGGACACAGCGAGACACAGCGGGACAAAACGGGACACAGCGGGACACAGAGGGGGATACAGCGGGGGACAGCGGGGACACCCCTGGGGACAGCAGGGACACAGCGGGACACAGCGGGGGACACAGCGGGACACAGCGGGGACACACCGGGGACACAGCGGGGACACAACGGGACACAGCGGGGGACATCGAGGACACAACGGGACACAGCGGGACAAAGCAGGACACAGCAGGGACACAGCGGGTCACAGCGGGGACACAGTGTGGGACACAGCGAGTACACAGCGGGACACAAATAGGGACACAGCAAGGACACAGCGGGACACAGCGGGAAAGAGCGGGACACAGCGGGGGACACAGCCAGGGACACTGCGGGGTACTGCGGCACACAGTGGGGACACAGCGGTGGACACAGTGGGGTACACAACGGGTGACATAGGGGACACAGTGGGGTACACAAAGGGACTCAGCGGGGGACACTGTAGCGGACACAGTGGGACTTATCGGGACACAGCGGGACACAGTGGGGAACACAGCGGGGGACACAGCGGGACACAGCGGGGAAATAGTGGGGGACATAGCGGGGGACACAGCGGGATACAGAAGGACACAGCTAGGACACAGCGGGACACAGGAGGACACAGCGAGGACACAGCGGGGGACACAGTGGGACAAAACAGGGACACTGCGGGGACACAACGGGACAAAGCGGGGGACATTTGGGACACAGCGGGACACAGCGGGACACAGCAGGGACACAGCAGGGACACAGCGGGTCACAGCGGGGACACAGTGTGGGACACAGCAGGGACACAGCGGGTCACAGCGGGGACACAGTGTGGGACACAGCGGGGACCAGAGGGACATAGAGGTTACACAGCCAGGACACACAAGGGACACAGCGGAACTCAGCGGAGACACAGTGGGGACACAGTGGGACCCTGCAGGACCCAGCGGGGACACAGCGGGGACACAGAGGCAGACACAGCAGGACACAGCGGGACAGAGCGGGAGACAGCAGGACACAGCGGGGACACAGCGAGGACACAGCGGGACACAGCGGGAAACAGCGGGGAACACAGCAGGGGACACAGCGGGACACAGCTGGGGACACAGCAAGGTCACAGCGGGTCACAGTGGGGAAATAGTGGGGGACACAGAGGGGGACACAGCTGGATACAGAAGGACACAGCGAGGACACAGCGGGACACAGGAGGACACAGCGGGGACACAGCTGGGACACAGCGGGGGACACAGCCAGGCACACAGCGAGGTACTGCGGCACACAGTGGAGACACAGCGGTGGACACAGCGGGGGACACAACGGGTGACACAGCAGAACACAGTGGGGTACACAAAGGGACACAGTGGGGGACACTGTAGCGGACACAGTGAGACTTATCGGGACACAGCGGGGAACACAGAGGGAGACACAGCGGGACAAAGCGGGGAAATAGTGGGGGA
>NW_012298757.1:0-3920 GCF_000151885.1 Dipodomys ordii | reverse complement strand
AAGCAGCAAGAGAAGCAGAAGAAGAAGTCGGAGAAGGCGAGAGAGAAAGATTAGGAGTAGGAGAAGCAAAAGGATAAGCAGAAGCAGAAAGAGACGCAGAAGGAAAAGCAGCACGAGAAGTAGGAGAAGCAGGAGAAGCAGAAGCAGGAGAAGCAGAAGAAACAGAAGACGCAGAAGCAGAATGAGAAGCAGAAGGAGAAATTGAAGCAAAAGCAGAAGGAGAAGCAGAAGGAGAAGAAGAAGAAGGAGAAGGAGAAGCAGAAAGAGAAGCAGAAAGAGAAGCAGAAAGAGAAGCAGAACGAGAAGCAGGAGAATCAGAAGCAGGAGAAGCAGAAGCAGAAGAAACAGAAGAAGGAAAAGAAGCAGAAGCAGAAGGAGAAGCAGAAACAGAAGGAAAAGCAAAAAGAGAAGCAGGAGAAGCAGAAGCAGAAGAAGCCGAAGAAGCAGAAGCAGAACCTGAAGCAGAAGGAGAAGCAGGAGGAGCAGAAGAAGCAGAATCTGGAGAAGCAGAAGCAGAAAGAGAAGCAAAAGCAGAAGGAGAAGCAGAAGAAACAGAAGAAGCAGAGGCAGTAGCAGAAGAAGCAGAAGATGCAGAAGCAGGAGGAGAAGCAGAAGGAAAAGCAGAATAACGAGAAGGAGAAGGAGAAGGAGAAACAGAAGGAGAAGCAGAAAGAGAAGCAGAAGGAGGAGCAGGAGAAGGAAAAGCAGCAGGAGAAGCAGAAAGAGCAGCAGAGGGAGAAGCAGAAGAAGCAGAAACAGTAGAAGCAGAAGCAGAAGAAACAGGAGAAGGACAAGAAGAAGAAGGAGAAGCAGAAACAGAAGGAGAAGCAGAAAGAGGAGGGGAAGCAGAAGAAGCAGAAGCAGGAGAAGCAGAAGCATAAGAATCCGAAGAAGCAGAAGCAGAACCTGAAGCAGAAGGAGAAGCAGAAGAAACAGAAGAAGTAGAATCAGTAGCAGTTGTAGCAGAAGCAGAACGAGAAGCAGAAGGAAAAGCAGAAGAACAAGAAGGAGAAGGAGAAACAGAAGGAGAAGCAGAAAGAGAAGCAGGTAAAGCAGAAGAAGAAGAAGCAGAAGGATAATCAGAAGGAGAAGCAGAAGAAGGAGAAGGAGAAGCAGAAGAAGATGCAGAAGGATAAGGAGAAGAAGCAGAAGCAGAAGGAGAAGAAGAAAAAGCAGAAGAAGCAGAAGCAAAAGGAGAAGCAAAAGAAGGAGAAGGAGAAGCAGAAGAAGAAGCATAAGGACAACCACAAGCAGAAGGAGATGCAGAAGGAGAAGCAGGAGAAAGAGAAGAAGCAGAAGCAGATGTAGAAGCAGAAGCAGAAGGAGAAGCAGCAGAAGAAGTAGAACCAGAAATTCAGGCAGGAGAAACAGAAGAAGCAGAAGCAGAAGCAGAAAGAGAAGCAAAAAGAGAAACAGAAGAAGAAGTAGAAGAACCAGCAGAAGGAGAAGCAGCAGAAGAAGCAGAAAAACAAGCAGGAGAAGCAGAAGCAGAAAAAGAAGAAGAAGAAGAAGCAGAAGAAGCAGAAGAAGAAGAAGAAGAAGCAGTAGAGGCATAAGAATCAGAAGCAGGAGAAGCAGAATCAGAAGAAAAAGAAGAAGCATAAGAAACAGAAGCAGAGGGAGAAACAGAAGAAGGAGAAGGAGCAGCAGAAGGTGAAGCAGAAGGAGATGCAGAAGCAGAAAGATAAGCAGAAACAGAAGGAGAAGAAGAAGGAGAAGTTGGAGAATCAGAAGAAGCAGAAGCAGAAGGAGAAGCAGAAGAAGGAGAAGGAGAAGCAGAAGGAGAAGGACAAGCAGGAGAAGCAGAAGAAGCAGAAGCGGGAGAAGCAGCAGAAGAAGGAGAAACAGAAGAAGGAGAAGGAGCAGAAGGAGAAGCAGAAGCAGAAGGAGAAGCAGAAAGAGAAGCAGAAGAAGCAGTAGCAGGAGAAGCAGAAGCAGAAGAAACAGAAGAAGCCCAAGAACCAGAAGGAGAACCTGAAGCAGAAGGAACAGGAGAAGCAGCAGAAGCTGGAAAAGCAGAAGCAGAAGAAACAGAACAAGCAGAAGAAGCAGAAGCAGAACGAGAAGCAGAAGAAGAAGAAGGAGAAAGAGAAGGATTATGAGTAGGAGGAGCAGAAGCAGAATAAGAAGCAGAAAGAGAAGCAGGAGAAGCAGGAGGAGAAACAGAAGAAGCAGAAGCAGAGGAAGTAGAAGCAGAAGAAGAATGAGAAGCACAAGAAGGAGAAATTGAAGGAGAAGGAGAAGGAGACGGAGAAGCAGAAGGAGAAGTAGGAGAAGCAGAAGAAGAAGAAGCAGGAGAAGCAGAAGCAGAAGAAACAGAAGAAGGAGAAGAGCAGAAGCAGAAGCAGAAGGAGAAGCAGAAGGAGAAGCAGAAGAAGCAGAAGATGAAGCATAAGTAGAAGAAACAGAAAAAGCAGAAGAAGAAGAAGAAGAAGAAGAAGAAGAAGCAGGAGAAGAAGCAGGAGAAGCAGAAGAAGAAGAAGGAGGAAGAGAAGGATTAGGAGTAGGAGAAACAGAAGGATAAGCAGAAGCAGAAAGAGAAGGAGAAGGAGAAGCAGGAGAAGCAGAAGGAGCAGAAGCAGGAGAAGCAGAAGCATAATGAAAGGCAGAAGAAGGAGAAATTGAAACAGAAGAAGATGCAGAAGGAGAAGCAGAAGCAGAAGCAGTAGTAGAAGCAGAAGAAGGAGATGCAGAAGGAGAAGCATAAAGAGAAACAGAAGGAGAAGCAGGAGAAGCAGAAGCAGGAGAAGCAGAATCAGAAGAAATAGAAGAAGGAGAAGAAGCAGAAGCAGAAAGAGAAGCAGAAACAGAAGGAGAAGCAGAAATAGAAGCAGAAGAAGCCGAAGAAGCAAAAGGAGAACCTGAAGCAGAAGGTGAAGCTGGAGAAGCAGCAGAAGAAGAATCTGGAGAAGAAGAAGGAGAACCAGAAGGAGAAGCAGAAGCAGAAAGAGAAGCAAAACAGAAGGAGAAGCAGAAGAAACAGAAGAAGCAGAAGCAGTAGCAGAAGAAGCTGAAGATGCAGAAGCAGAAAGAGAAGCAGAAGGAATAGCAGAAGAATGAGAAGGAGAAACAGAAGGAGAAGCAGAAGAAGCAGAAGGAGAAGCAGAAGAAGAAACAGAAGCAGAAGAAGCAGCAGATGGAGAAGCAGAAGCAGAAGGAGATGCAGAAGGAGAAACAAGAGAAGCAGAAGCAGTAGAAAAAGAATAAGCATAAGAAGAAGAATCAGAGGGAGTAGGAGAAGACGGAGAAGGAGCAGCAAAAGGAGAAGCAAAAGGAGATGCAGTAAGGAGTAGAAGATGCAGAAGGAGAAGCAGGAGAAGCAGATGAAGCAGAAGCAGAAGGAGAAGCAGAAGTATGAGAAGGAGAAGGAGAAGGAGAAGGAAGGGCAGCAGAAGCTATAGTAGAAGCAGAAGGAGAAGCAGAAGCAGAATGAGAAGTAAAAAGAGAAGCAGTACAAGCAGAAGAAGCAGGAAAAGCAGAAGCAGAAGGAGGAGAAGAAGAAGAAGAAGAAGAAGAAGAAGAAGAAGAAGAAGAAGAAGAAGAAGAAGAAGAAGAAGAAGAAGAAGAAGAAGAAGAAGAAGAAGAAGAAGAAGAAGAAGAAGAAGAAGCATCAGGAGAAGCAGTAGAAGCAGAAGAAGCAGAAGCAGGAGAAGCAGAAGCAGTAGAAAAAGAATAAGCATAAGAAGAAGAATCAGAGGGAGAAGCAGAAGAAGGAGAAGGAGCAGCAGAAAGAGAAGTAGAAGGAGAATCAGAAGGAGAAGCAGAAGAAGGAGTAGCAGAAGCAGAAGAAGAAGCAGCAGGAGAAGCAGAAGCAGAAGAAGATGCAGAACGAGAAGCAGGAGAAGCAGAAGAAGCAGAAGCAGAAGGAGAAGCAGAAGTAGGAGAAGGAGAAGGAAGGGCAGCAGATGCAATAGGAGAAG
>NW_012298756.1:0-3920 GCF_000151885.1 Dipodomys ordii | reverse complement strand
CCGCTGTGACCTCGCAGTGTTTCCCGCTGTGTCCCGCTGTGTCCTCGCTGTGTTCCCCGCTGTGTCCCGCTGTGTCCCCCGTTGTGTCCACCGCTGTGTCCCGCTGTGTCCTCGCTGGGTCCCACGCTGGGTCCCGCTGGGTCCCCCGCTGTGTCCCGCTGTGTCCGACTGTGTCCCCGCTGTGTCCCGCTGTGTCCCCGCTGTGTGCCCGCTGTGTCCCGCTGTGTACCCCGCTGTGTCCAGCTGTGTCCTTTTGTGTCACGCTGTTTCCCCGCTGTGTCCCTGCTGTGTCCCTCTGTGTACCCCGCTGTGTCCAGCTTTGTCCCCGCTGTGTCTCGCTGTGTCCCACGCTCTGTCCCACACTGTGTCCCGAAGTGTCCCCCGCTGTGTCCCGCAGTGTCCCCCGCTGTGTCCCACTGTGTCCCCCGCTGAGTCCCCGCTGTGTCACCGCTGTGTCCCGCTGTTTCCTCGCTGTGTCCCCTGCTGTTTCCCTCTCTGTCCCTCGCTGTGTCTCACGCTTTGTCCCCGCTGTGTCCCACTGTGTCCCGCTGTGTCCCGCTGTGCCCCCACTGTGTCCCGTTGTGTCCACAGTGTGTACCACGCTGTGTAACGCTGCCTCCCCGCTGTATTGACGCTGTGTCCCGTTGTGTCCCGCTGTGTCCTCGCTGTGTTCCCCACTGTGTCCCGCTGTGTCCCCCGCTGTGTCCTCGCTGTATCCCCTGTTGTGTCCCGCTGTGACCTCACTGGGTAGCCCACTGTGTCCCGCTGTGTCCCCCGCTGTCCCCCGCTGTTTGCCGCTGTGTCCCGCTGTGTCCCCCGCTTTATCTTGCTGTGTCCCGCAGTGTCCCCGCTGTGTCCCGCTGTGTAACAATGTGTCCCGTGGTGTCCCACTTTGTCCCACGCTGTGTCCCCAGCTGCGTCCCCTCTGTGTCGCCGCTGTGTCCCCTCTCTGTCCTCAGCTGTCCCCCACTGAGTCCCCCGCTGTGTCCCCCGCTGTGACCCGCTGTGTCCCGCTGTGTCCCCCGCTGTGTCCCCACTGTGTGCCCCCTGTGTCCCACTGTGTACCCCGCTGTGTCCAGCTGTGTTCCCGCTGTGTCCCACTGTGACCCGCTGTGTTGCCAGCTGTGTCCCGCTGTGTACCCCTCTGTGTTCCCCCTCTGTGTCCCGCTGTGTCCCGCTGTGTCCCGCTGTGTCCCCCGCTGTGTCCCTGCTGTGTCCCCGCTGTGTCCTGCTGTATACTGCTGTGTCCCCTGCTGAGTCCCGCTGTGTCCCCGCTGTGTCCAGCTGTGTTCCCCATGTGTCCCCCGCTGTGTCCCACCGTGTCCCAATGTGTCCCCCACTGTTTCCCCCGCAGTGTCCGGCTGTGTCCCCCACTGTGTGCCACTGTGTCCCTCTATGTCCCCCGCTTTGTCCTGCTGTGTCCCCGCAGTGTCCCCGCTGTGTCCCGCTGTGTCACACTGTGTCCTGTGGTGTCCCACTTTGTCCCCAGCTCTTTCCCCCGCTGTGTCCTCCGCTGAGTCCCCTCTGTATCGACGCTGTGTCCCGCTGTGTCCCGCTGTGTCCTCGCTGTGTTCCCCGCTGTGTCCCGCTGTGTCCCCTCATGTGTCCCCCGCTGTGTCCCGCTCTGTCCCCCTCTGTGTACCGCTGTGTCCCCCGCTGTGTCCCACTGTGTCCCCACAGTGTCACTGCTGTTTCCTGCTGTGTCCCGGTGTGTTCCGTGGTGTCCCACTTTGTCTCCCGCTGTGTCCCCCGCTGAGACCCTGCTGTGTCAACGCTGTGTCCCCCTGTGTCCTGGCTGTGTCCCCCGCTGTCTCCAGCTCTGTACCCCGCTGTGACTCACGCTTTGTCCCCGCTGTGTCCCACTGTTTCCCGCTGTGTCCCGCTGTGCCCCCACTGTGTCCCCGCTGTGTCCCTGCTGTGTCCCTGCTGTGTCGCCGCTGTGTCCCACTGTTTCCTGCTGTGTCCTCGCTTTGTCCCATGCTGTGTTCCGCTGTGACCCCCGCTGTGTCCCGCTGTGTCCCGCTGTGTCCCCGCTGTGTCCCGCTTGGTCCCTGCTGTGACCCTCTCTGTCCCCGCTGTATTGACGCTGTGTCCCGGTGTGTCCCGCTGTGTCCGCGCTGTGTTCCCGGCTGTGTCCCGCTGTGTACCCCTATGTGTCCCCCGCTGTGTCCCGCTGTGTCCCCTCTCTGTCCCCTGCTGTCCCCCGCTGTGTCCCCGCTGTGTCTCGCTGTGTCGCCCACTGTGTCCCGCTGTGACGCTGCAGTGTCCCCGCTGTGTCACACTGTGTCACACTGTGTCCCGTGTTGTCCCGCTTTGACCCCCGCTGTGACCTCGCAGTGTTTCCCGCTGTGTCCCGCTGTGTCCTCACTGTGTTCCCCGCTGTGTCCCGCTGTGTCCCCCGTTGTGTCCACCGGTGTGTCCTCGCTGTGTCCCCAGCTGTGTCCCGCTATGTCCTCGCTGGGTCCCCCGCTGTGTCCCGCTGTGTCCACCGATGAGAACCCGCTGTGTCCGACTGTGTCCCGCTCTGTCCCCGCTGTGTCCCGCTGTGTCCTGCTGTGTCCTCGCTGTGTCCCACGCTGTGTTCCGCTGTGTCCGCCGCTGTGTCCCGCTGTGTCCCGCTGTGTCCCCGCTGTGTCCCGCTGTGTCCCCCGCTGTGTCCCGCTGTGTCCCTGCTGTGACCCTCTCTGTCCCCGCTGTATTGACGCTGTGTCCCGGTGTGTCCCGCTGTGTCCGCGCTGTGTTTCCGGCTGTGTCCCACTGTGTACCCCTCTGTGTCCCCTGCTGTGTCCCGCTGTGTCCCCTCTCTGTCCCCTGCTGTCCCCCGCTGTGTCCCCCGCTGTGTCTCACTGTGTCGCCCGCTTTGTCCCGCTGTGCCCCTGCAGTGTCCCAGCTGTGTCCCACGCTGTCACACTGTGTCCCGTGTTGTCCCGTTTTGTCCCCCGCTGTGACCTCGCAGTGTTTCCCGCTGTGTCCCGCTGTGTCCTCGCTGTGTTCCCCGCTGTGTCCCGCTGTGTCCCCCGTTGTGTCCACCGCTGTGTCCCGCTGTGTCCTCGCTGGGTCCCACGCTGGGTCCCGCTGGGTCCCCCGCTGTGTCCCGCTGTGTCCGACTGTGTCCCCGCTGTGTCCCGCTGTGTCCCCGCTGTGTGCCCGCTGTGTCCCGCTGTGTACCCCGCTGTGTCCAGCTGTGTCCTTTTGTGTCACGCTGTTTCCCCGCTGTGTCCCTGCTGTGTCCCTCTGTGTACCCCGCTGTGTCCAGCTTTGTCCCCGCTGTGTCTCGCTGTGTCCCACGCTCTGTCCCACACTGTGTCCCGAAGTGTCCCCCGCTGTGTCCCGCAGTGTCCCCCGCTGTGTCCCACTGTGTCCCCCGCTGAGTCCCCGCTGTGTCACCGCTGTGTCCCGCTGTTTCCTCGCTGTGTCCCCTGCTGTTTCCCTCTCTGTCCCTCGCTGTGTCTCACGCTTTGTCCCCGCTGTGTCCCACTGTGTCCCGCTGTGTCCCGCTGTGCCCCCACTGTGTCCCGTTGTGTCCACAGTGTGTACCACGCTGTGTAACATTGCCTCCCCGCTGTATCGACGCTGTGTCCCGTTGTGTCCCGCTGTGTCCTCGCTGTGTTCCCCACTGTGTCCCCCGCTGTGTCCTCGCTGTGTCCCCTGTTGTGTCCCTCTGTGTCCTCACTGGGTAGCCCACTGTGTCCCGCTGTGTCCCCCGCTGTCCCACGCTGTTTCCCGCTGTGTCCCGCTGTGTCCCCTGCTTTATCTTGCTGTGTCCCGCAGTGTCCCCGCTGTTTCCCGATGTGTAACACTGTGTCCCGTGGTGTCCCACTTTGTCCCACGCTGTGTCCCCAGCTGCGTCCCCTCTGTGTCGCCGCTGTGTCCCCTCTCTGTCCTCTGCTGTCCCCCGCTGTGTCTCCCGCTGTGTCCCG
>NW_012298755.1:0-3920 GCF_000151885.1 Dipodomys ordii | reverse complement strand
AAGGGACACAGCGGGGGACACAGTGGGGACACAGCGGGGGACACAGCGGGACACAGCGGGTCACAGCCGGGGATACTACGGGACACAGCAGGGGACACAGAGGGGTACACAAAGGGACACAGCCGGGAACACAGGGCGGACACAGCAGGACACACCGGGACACAGCGTCAATACAGCGGGGACAGAGTGGGTCACAGCAGGGACACAGCGGGACACAGCGGATGACACAGCGGGACACAGCGGGGACACAGGGAGGACACAGCTGGACACTGAGGGAGACAGAGCAAGGACACAGCGGAACACAGCGGGGGACAAAGCGGGAGACAGCGGGGGACACAGCGAGCACACAGTGGGACACAGCGGCCACAGAGAGGGGACTCAGCGGGGAACACAGCGGGGGACAAAGAGGGACACCACGGGACACAGTGAGACACAGCGGGACACAGAGGGACACTGTGGGGACACAGTAGGACAAAGCGGGGTACACAGCGGGACACAGCGGAACAAAGCGGGGGACAGAGCGGAGACAGAGTAGGGCCACAGCGGGACACCTCGGTGACACAGCTGGACACAGCGGGGTACACAGCGGGACACAGCGGGCACACAGCGGGGACACAGCGGGACACAGCGGGGACAGAGCGGGACACAGTGTGACAAAGCGGGGACACAGCAGGACACAGCAGGACACAGCGGGGGACACACCGTTATACAGCTTGGGACACAGCGAGGACAAAGCGGGACACAGCGGGACAGAGCGGGGACACAGCAGGGACACAGCAGGTACACAGCGAGGGACACAGCGGGGGACACAGCGGGACACAACGAGGAACACATTGAGGACACAGCGGGACCCAGCAGGACACAGCGTCCATACAGAGGGGACACAGAGGGACACAGCGGGGTACACAGCTGAGGACACAACGGGACACAGCGGTGAACACAGCGAGGACACAGCGGGACACAGCGGGGACACTGCGGGAACATAGCGGGGTCACAGAGTGGTACACAGCGGGACACATCGGGAAACAAAGCGAGGTCACAGCGGGGGAAAAAGCGGGACAACACGGAACACAGTGTGACACAGCGGGACACAGCGGGACACAGCGGGGTACACAGAGGGAGACAGCGGGCACACAGTGGGGACACAGCAGGACACAACGGGACACAGCGGGGACACAGTGGGACACAGCGGGACAAAGCGGTAGACACAGCGGGACACAGCAGGCACACAGCGGGGACACAGCGGGACACATCGGGGACATTAGCGGGACACAGCCGGACACTGCGGGACACAGCAGGGGACACAGCGGGACACAGTTGGGGACCCAGTGAGGACACAGCGGGACACAGCAGGGGACACAGCGAGGACACAGCGGGGGACACAGCGGGGGACACAGCAGGACACAGTGGGGAACACAGCGAGGACATAGCGGGACACAGCGTCGATACAGCGGGGACACAGCGTTACACAGCGTGGTACACAGCTTTGGACACAACGGGACACAGTGGGGGCACAGCCGGACACAGCGGGACACAGTGGGACACAGCAGGGACAAAGCGTGAGACACAGCGGGGGACAGAGAGGGAGAAAGCAGAGGACACAGCGAGGACACAGCGGGACAGAGCGGTGACACAATGGGGACTCAGCGGGGGACACAGCGGAACACAGCGTGGGACACAGCGAGGACACAGTGGGACACAGTTGGACACAGCAGGGACAGAGCGGGACACAGTCGGACACAGCGGGACACAGCGGGGGACACAGCGGGACACAGCGGGCAAACAGCGGGGACACAGCGCGACACAGCGGGACACAGCGGGGACACAGCGGGTACACAGTCGGACACAGCGGGACACAGCGGGGAACACAGCGAGGACACAGCGGGACACAGCGGGAAACACTGCGTGGTCACAGCGGGGGACAAAGCGGGACAACACGGGACACAGTGTGACACAGTGGGACACAGCGGGGACACTGCAGGGGCACAGCGGGACACAGGGGGCGACACAGCGAGACACAGCTGGGGACACAGCGGGGGACAGCGGGGGACAGAGAGGGGACACAGCGGGACACAGCGGGGGACACAGAGGGGTACACAGCGGGACACAGCCGGGAACACAGCGCGGACACAGCGGGACACACCGGGACACAGCGTCAATACAGCGGGGACAGAGAAGGTCACAGCAGGGACAAAGCGGGACACAGCGGGACACAGCGGGGGACACAGCGGGACACAGCGGGGACACAGCGGGACACAGCGGGACACAGCGGGGGACACAGCGGAATACAGCGTGGGACAAAGCGAGGACACAACAGGAAACTGCGGGACACAGCGGCGACACAGCAGGGACACAGCAGGGGCACAGCGGAGACACAGTGGGGGCACAGCGGGACACAGCGGGACACAGTGTTACACAGCAGGGACAAAGCTTGAGACACAGCGGGGTACAGAGCTGGAGACAGCGGGGGACACAGCCAGGACACAGGGGGACACAGCGTTGCCACAGCGGGGTCTCAGCGGGGGACACAGCGGGAGACAAACAGGGACACCCCGGAACACAGCGGGACACAGCAGAAACAGCAGTGAACACTGCGGGGACTGCGGGGACACAGTGGGACACAGCGGGGGACACAGCGGGACACAGAGGGGGACAGAGCGGGACACAGTGTGGGACAGAGCGTGGGACACAGCAAGACACAGCGGGGACAAAGCTGGACACAGCGGGGTACACAGAGGGACACAGCAGGGACACAGCGGGGAAACAGCGTGACACAAAAGGACACAGCTGGACACAGCGGGGTACACAGCGGGACACAGCGGACACACAGCGGGGACACAGAGGGACACAGCGGGACACAGCGGGGACAGAGCGGGAAACAGTCGGACACAGCGGGACACAGCTGGGGACACAGCGGGACACAGCGGGGGACCCAGCGAGGACACAGCGGGACACAGCGGGGGACACAGCGAGGACACAGCGGTGGACACAACGGTGGACACAGCGGGACACAGCGGGGAACACAGCGAGGCCACAGAGGGAAACACTGCGAGGTCACAGCGGGGGACAAAGCGGGACAACACGGGACACAGTGTGACACAGTGGGACACAGCGGGGACACTGCAGGGGCACAGCGAGACAAAGCGGGCGACACAGCGAGACACAGCGGGGGACACAGCGGGGACCAGCAGGGGACAGAGAGGGGACACAGAGGGACACATGGGGGACACAGAGGGGTACACAGCGGGACACAGCCGGAAACACAGCGCTGACACAGCGGGACACACCGGGACACAGAGTCAATACAGCGGGGACAGAGAGGGTCACAGCAGGGACACAGCGGGACACAGCGGGGGACACAGCGGGACACAGCGGGGACACAGGGGGACACAGTGGAACACAGCGTGGGACACAGTGAGGACACAGCAGGACACAGTGGGACACAGCGGCGACACAGCAGTGAAACAGCAGGGACACAGCGGGGACACAGCGGGGGACACAGCGGGACACAACGAGGAACACAGCGAGGACACAGGGGGACCCA
This sequence comes from Dipodomys ordii, assembly GCF_000151885.1. Classification (NCBI taxonomy): domain Eukaryota; kingdom Metazoa; phylum Chordata; class Mammalia; order Rodentia; family Heteromyidae; genus Dipodomys; species Dipodomys ordii. Next base: position 376 of record NW_012298755.1, on the reverse strand, counting down.
GCAGGACACAGCGTCGATACAGTGGGGACACAGCAGGACACAGCGGGGTACACAGCTGGGGACACAAAGGGACACAGCGGGGGACACAGCGAGGACAAGCGGGACACAGCGGGACACAGCGAGGACACTGCGGGAACATAGAGGGACACAGCGGGGTACACAGAGGGACACAGCGGGACACAGCTTGGGATACACGGAGGACACAGCTGGACACAGTGGGGCACACAGCGAGGACACAGCGGTACAGTGGGGTGCGGGATACAGCTGGGGACACAGCGGAGGACAGCGGGGGACACAGCGAGGACACAGCGGGACACAGTTGCGACACAGAGGGGACTCAGTGGGGGACACAGCGGGGAACAAAGCAGGACACTGA
>NW_012298754.1:0-3920 GCF_000151885.1 Dipodomys ordii | reverse complement strand
GCAGTAGCAGAAGAAGCAGAAGATGCAGAAGCAGAAGGAGAAGCAGAAGGAAAAGCAGAAGAACGAGAAGGAGAAGGAGTAGGAGAAACAGAAGGAGAAGCAGAAAGAGAGGCAGAAGAAGGAGCAGGAGAAGGAAAAGCAGCAGGAGAAGCAGAAAGAGCAGCAGAAGGAGAAGCAGAAGCAGAAGTAGAAGCAGAAGAAGGAGAAGCAGAAGGAGAAGCATAAAGAGAAACAGAAGGAGAAGCAGGAGAAGCAGAAGCAGAAGCAGAATCAAAAGAAATAGAGGAAGGATAAGAAGCAGAAGCAGAAAGAGAAGCAGAAACAGAAGGAGAAGCAGAAATAGAAGCAGAAGAAGCTGAAGAAGCAGAAGCAGAACCTGAAGCAGAAAGAGAAGCAGGAGAAGCAGAAGAAGCAGAATCTGGAGAAGAAGGAGAACCAGAAGGAGAAGCAGAAGCAGAAAGAGAAGCAAAAGCAGAAGGAGAAGCAGAAAGAGAAGCAGAAGAAACAGAAGAAGCACAAGCAGAAGCAGTAGCAGAAGAAGCTGAAGATGCAGAAGCAGATAGAGAAGCAGAAGGAATAGCAGAATAACGCCAAGGAGAAACAGAAGGAGAAGAAGAATGAGAAGCAGAAGGAGAAGCAGAAGGAAAAGCACAAGCAGAAGGAGATGCAGAAGGAGTAGCAGGAGAAGCAGAAGAAGCAGAAGCAGAAGGAGAAAAAGAAGGAGAAGAAGCAGAATCAGAAGAAGCAGAAGGAGAAGTAGAAAGAGAAGCCGACGAAGAGAAGCAGAACGAGAAGCAGGAAAGCAGAAGAAGCAGAGCGGGAGAAGCAGAAGAAGAAGAAACAGAAGAAATAGAAGGAGCAGAAGCAGAAGGAGGAGCAGAAGCAGAAGGAGAAGCAGGAAAAGCAGAAGAAGCAGAAGCAGGAGAAGCAGAAGGAGAAGAAACAGGAGAAGGACAAGAAACAGAAGCAGAAGGAGAAGCAGAAACAGAAGGAGAAGCAGAAAGAGAAGGAGGGGAAGCAGAAGAACAGAAGCAGGAGAACCAGAAGCATAAGAATCCGAAGAAGCAGAAGCAGAACCTGAAGCAGAAGGAGAAGCAGGAGAAGCATAAGAAGCAGAATCTGTAGAAGCAGAATGAGAAGCTGAAGGAGAAGCAGAAGCAGAAAGAGAATCAAAAGGAGAAGGAGAAGCGGAAGAAACAGAAGAAGCAGAAGCAGTAGCAGTTGCAGCAGAAGCAGAAGGAGAAGCAAAAGTAAAAGCAGAAGAACGAGAAGGAGAAACAGAAGGAGAAGCAGAAGGAGAAGCAGAAGAAGCAGCAGGAGAAGCAGAAGGAGAAACAGAAGCAGAAGAAGCAGCAGAAGGAGAAGCAGAAGCAGAAGAAGATGCAGAAGGAGAAGCAGAAGAAGCAGAAGAAGCAGAAGCAGAAGTAGAAGGAGATGTAGGAGAAGGAGAAGGAAGAGCCGCAGAAGCAATAGGAAAAGCAGAAGAAGAAGCAGAAGCAGAATGAGAAGCAGAAAGAGAAGCAGTAGAAGAAGAAGAAGCAGGAAAAGCAGAAGCAGCAGAAAGAGAAGAAGAAGAAGAAGAAGAAGAAGAAGAAGAAGAAGAAGAAGAAGAAGATGATGAAGAAGAAGAAGAAGAAGAAGAAGAAGAAGAAGAAGAAGAAGAAGAAGAAGAAGAAGGAGAAGGGGAAGGAGAAGCAGTAGAAGCAGAAGAAGCAGAAGCAGGAGAAGCAGAAGCAGAAGAAAATGAATAAGCATAAGAAGCAGAATCAGAGGGAGAAGCAGAAGAAGGAGAAGCAGAAGCAGAAGAAGCAGCAGAAGCAGAAGCAGAAGAAGATGCAGAAGGAGAAGCAGGAGAAGCAGAAGAAGGAGAAGGAGAAGGCGAAAGAGAAGGATTAGGAGTAGGAGAAGCAAAAGGATAAGCAGAAGCAGAAAGAGACGCAGAAGGAGAAGCAGCACGAGAAGTAGGAGAAGCAGGAGAAGCAGAAGCAGGAGAAGCAGAAGAAACAGAAGACGCAGAAGCAGAATGAGAAGCAGAAGGAGAAATTGAAGCAGAAGCAGAAGCAGAAGGAGAAGCAGAAGCAGAAGCAGAAGCAGAAGAAGGAGAAGGAGAAGCAGAAAGAGAAGCAGAAAGAGAAGCACAACGAGAAGCAGGAGAAGCAGAAGCAGGAGAAGCAGAAGCAGAAGAAAGAGAAGAAGGAGAAGAAGCAGAAGAAACCGAAGGAAAAGCAAAAAGAGAAGCAGGCGAAGCAGAAGAAGCAGCAGCAGGAGAAGCAGAAGCAGAAGAAGCCGAAGAAGCAGAAGCAGAACCTGAAGCAGAAGAAGAAGCAGGAGAAGCAGAAGAAGCAGAATCTGGAGAAGCAGAAGGAGAAGCAGAAGCAGAAAGAGAAGCAAAAGCAGAAGGAGAAGCAGAAGAAACAGAAGAAGCAGAGGCAGTAGCAGAAGAAGCAGAAGATGCAGAAGGAGAAGCAGAAGGAAAAGCAGAAGAACGACAAGGAGAAGGAGAAACAGAAGGAGAAGCAGAAAGAGAAGCAGAAGAAGGACCAGAGGAAGAAAAAGCAGCAGGAGAAGCAGAAAGAGCAGCAGAAGGAGAAGCAGGAGAAGAAGAAACAGTAGAATCAGAAGCCGAAGCAGAAGAAACAGGAGAAAGACAAGAAGCAGAAGCAGAAGGAGAAGCAGAAACATAAGGAGAAGCAGAAAGAGAAGGAGGGGAAGCAGAAGAAGCAGTAGCAGGAGAAGCAGAAGCAGAAGAAAAAGAATAAGCAAAAGAAGCAGAAGCACTGGGAGAAGCAGAAGAAGGAGAAGGAGCAGCAGAAGGAGAAGCAGAAGCAGAAAGAGAAGCAGAAACAGAAGGAGAACAAGAAGGAGAAACAGGAGAATCAGAAGAAGCAGAAGTAGAAGCAGAAAGAGGAGAAGAAGGAGAAGCAGAAGTAGAATCAGAAGAAACAGAAGAAGAAGCAGAAGAAAGAGAAGCAAAAGAAACAGAAGAAAGAGAAGAGCAGAAGCAGAAGCAGAAGGAGAAGCAGAAAGAGAAGCAGGAGAAATAGAAGAAGCATAAGGAGAAACAGGAGAAGCAGAAGAAGCAGAAGGAGAAGGAGAAGTAGGAGAAGGAGAAGGAAGAGCCGCAGAAGCAATAGGAGAAGCAGAAGGAGAAGCAGAAAGAGAATCAGGTAAAGCAGAAGAAGAAGAAGCAGAAGGAGAATCAGAAGGAGAAGCAGAAGAAGGAGAAGGAGAAGCAGAAGCAGAAGAAGATGCAGAAGGAGAAGAAGGAGAAGCAGAAGAAGCAGAAGCAGTAGGAGAAGCAGGAAAAGCAGAAGAAGCAGAAGCAAAAGAAGGAGAAGGAGAAGCAGAAGAAGAAGAAGGAGCATAAGGACAAGCACAAGCAGAAGGAGATGCAGAAGGAGAAGCAGGAGAAGCAGAAGAAGCAGAAGCAGAAGGAGAAGAAGGAAAAGCAGAAGAAGCAGAAGCAAAAGAAGGAGAAGGAGAAGCAGAAGCAGAAGCAGAAGAAGAAGCATAAGGACAAGCACAAGCAGAAGGAGATGCAGAAGGAGAAGCAGGAGAAACAGAAACAGAAGAAGCAGAAGCTGAAGGAGAAGCAGAAGTAGGCGAAGGAGAAGGAGGAGAAGCAGAAGCAGAAGGAGAAGCAGAAGCGGAATGAGAAGCAGAAAGAGAAGCAGGAGAAGCACAAGAAGCAGAAGCAGGAGAAGCCGAAAGAGAAGAAGAAGGAGAAGAAGAAGAAGAAAAAGGAGAAGAAGTAGAAGAAGAAGAAGAAGAAGAAGAAGAAGAAGAAGAAGAAGAAGAAGAAGAAGAAGAAGAAGATGAGACGAGAGGAGGAGGAGGAGGAGGAGGAGGAGGAGGAGGAGGAGGAGGAGGAGGACGAGAGGAGAACGAGGAATTGGAGGAGAAGTAGAGAAGAATAAGAT
>NW_012298753.1:0-1134 GCF_000151885.1 Dipodomys ordii | reverse complement strand
CATTCCCAGCCCAACCTTTATTTTAAAAGTGTAATTTACAAAGGATTGAAATTGCACCACTGTGTGGAATCTCTATATAAGGAAGATGTTTTTAGAAAAAAAATAATATTTTATGTAAGGGGAATTGACTAAATGACTATAGAATTTAGAATTTGTAAACGGAAGAAGTAGCTTTGTAGCTTGTAATCTTCCTACCATTGAAAATGCTTAGAGATTTCTGTTGAAGATGAACATGTATACTAATGAGCCCAGACTTTAGAAATGTCCATTCAATTTGTGTCTGATTTTTTGTGTGCCTGAAAAAAAAATTGTGCCTGTATATTGGAAGGGAAGATTGGATTTTCCCACTTTCGTATTTTATTTTAAAAACCTGCTTGAAAATGATTCAAGATCCTTCTGTGACTCTTTGTCATCTTTGTTCTTTGGATTTTCTCTGAGTGGGCATAGAGCTTCCAGAGGGAATTTCTGGCACATAAGAATTATGAAGTTGGAGGTGGGAAGATGGCTCGTGGTAGAGCCTTGCATGCATGTGGCCCCAGGTTCGATTCCTCAGCACCACATAAGCAGAAAAAGCCAGAAGTGGGGCTGAGGCTCAACTGGTAGAGCACTAGTCTACAGTTGAAGAGCTAAGAGACAGCACCCAGGCCCAGAGTTCAGCCCCTATGAAGGGCATAAAAAAAAAGAAAGAATTATGAAGTGGCCAGGCTTCAGTGGCTCAGGCCTATAATCCTAGATACTCAGAAGGCTGAGATCTGAGGATCACAGTTCAAAGCCAGCCTGGGCAGAAAAGTCTGTGATTCTTATCTCCAATAAATCACCAGAAAACCAGAAGTGGCACTATGGCTCAAGTGGTAGTGCTCGCCTTGAAATGAAGAGCACAGGGACAGTGCCCAAACCCAGAGTTCAAACCCCCCGACCAAAAAAAAAAAAAAAAGAAGAACCATGAAGTGCCAGGTGCTGGTGGCTTACAGCTATAAAACTACCTACTCAGGAGGCTGAGATCTGAGGATCACAGTTCAAAGCCAGCCTGGGCAGAAAAGTCCATGAGATTCTCATCTCCAATAAACCACCAGAAAACTGGAAATGGCACTGTGGCTCACATGTTAGAGTGCTAGCCTTGAGTTGAAATGCTGA
>NW_012298752.1:0-3921 GCF_000151885.1 Dipodomys ordii | reverse complement strand
GAAGGAGAAGGCGAAAGAGAAGGATTAGGAGTAGGAGAAGCAAAAGGATAAGCAGAAGCAGAAAGAGACGCAGAAGGAGAAGCAGCACGAGAAGTAGGAGAAGCAGGAGAAGCAGAAGCAAGAGAAGCAGAAGAAACAGAAGACGCAGAAGCAGAATGAGAAGCAGAAGGAGAAATTGAAGCAGAAGGAGAAGGAGAAGCAGAAGGAGAAGCTGAAGAAGGAGAAGGAGAAGCAGAAAGAGAAGCAGAAAGAGAAGCACAACGAGAAGCAGGAGAAGCAGAAGCAGGAGAAGCAGAAGCAGAAGAAACATAGGAAGGAGAAGAAGCAGAAGGAGAAGCAGAAACAGAAGGAAAAGCAGAAATAGAAGCAGGAGCAGCAGAAGAAGCAGCAGCAGGAGAAGCAGAAGCAGAAGAAGCCGAAGAAGCAGAAGCAGAACCTGAAGCATAAGGAGATACAGGAGAAGCAGAAGAAGCAGAATCTGGAGAAGCAGAAGGAGAAGCAGAAGCAGAAAGAGAAGCAAAAGCAGAAGGAGAAGCAGAAGAAACAGAAGAAGCAGAGGCAGTAGCAGAAGAAGCAGAAGATGCAGAAGCAGAAGGAGAAGCAGAAGCAGTAGTAGAAGCAGAAGAAGGATAAGCAGGAGAAGCATAAAGAGAAACAGAAGGAGAAGCAGGAGAAGCAGAAGCAGGAGAAGCAGAATCAGAACAAATAGAAGAAGGAGAAGAAGCAGAAGCAGAAAGAGAAGCAGAAACAGAAGGAGAAGCTGAAAAAGAAGCAGAATAAGCCGAAGAAGCAAAAGCAGAACCTAAAGCAGAAGGAGAAGCAGGAGAAGCAGAAGAAGCAGAATCTGGAGAAGAAGAAGGAGAGCCAGAAGGAAAAGCAGAAGCAGAAAGAGAAGCAAAAGCAGAAAGAGAAGCAGAAGAAACAGAAGAAGCAGAATCAGTAGCAGAAGAAGCTGAAGATGCAGAAGCAGAAAGAGAAGCAGAAGGAATAGCAGAAGAACGAGAAGGAGAAATAGAAGGAGAAGCAGAAGGAGAAACAGGAAAAGCAGAAGAAACAGAAGCAGACGGAGAAGCAGAAGAAGGAGAAGGAGAAGCCGGAGCAGAAGAAGAAGCAGAAGGAAAAGCACAAGCAGAAGGAGATGCAGAAGGAGAAGCAGGAAATACAGAAGACGCAGAAGCAGAAGGAGAAGAAGAAGGAGGAGAATCAGAGTGAGAAGAAGCAGAAGCAGAAATAGAAAGAGAAGCCGACGAAGAGAAGCAGAACGAGAAGCAGGAGAAGCAGAAGAAGCACAAGTGGGAGAAGCAGAAGAAGAAGAAACAGAAGAAGGAGAAGGAGCAGAACCAGAAGGAGAAGCAGAAGGAGAAGCAGAAAGAAAAGCAGGAAAAGCAGAAGAAGCAGAAGCAGGAGAAGCAGAAGGAGAAGAAACAGGAGAAGGACAAGAAGCAGAAAGAGAAGCAGTAGAAGCAGAAGAGGCAGGAAAAGCAGAAGCAGAAGAAAGAGAAGAAGAAGAAGACGAAGAAGAAGAAGAAAAAGAAGCAGCAGCATAAGGAGAAGCATAAGGAGAAGTATAAGGAGAAGCAGTAGAAGCAGAAGAAGTAGAAGCAGGAGAAGCTGAAGCAGAAGAAAAAGAATAAGCAAAAGAAGCAGAAACAGAAGCAGTGAGAGAAGCAGAAGAAGGAGAAGGAGAAGGAGCAGCAGAAGGAGAAGCAGAAGCAGAAATGAGAAGCACAAACAGAAGGAGAACAAGAAGGAGAAGCAGGAGAATCAGAAGAAGCAGAAAGAGAAGGAGAAGAAGGAGAAGCAGAAGTAGAATCCGAAGAAACAGAAGAAGAAGAAGCAGAAGAAACAGAAACAAAAGAAACAGAAGAAGGAGAAGAGCAGAAGCAGAAGCAGAAGGAGAAGCAGAAGCAGAAGATGAAGCAGAAAGAGAAGCAGGAGAAGCAGAAGAAGCAGGAGAAGCAGAAGCAGAAGAAACAGAAGAAGCCGAAGAAGCAGAAGCAGAATCTGAAGCAGAAGGAGGAACAGAAGAAGCAAAATCTGAAGCAGAAGCAGAAAAAACAGAAATAGTAGAATAAGCAGAAGCAGAAGCACCAGGACAAGCAGAAGAACAAGAAGGAGAAGGCGAAAGAGAAGGATTAGGAGTAGGAGAAGCAAAAGGATAAGCAGAAGCAGAAAGAGACGCAGAAGGAGAAGCAGCACGAGAAGTAGGAGAAGCAGGAGAAGCAGAAGCAAGAGAAGCAGAAGAAACAGAAGACGCAGAAGCAGAAGGAGAAGCAGAAGGAGAAATTGAAGCAGAAGGAGAAAGAGAAGCAGAAGGAGAAGCAGAAGAAGGAGAAGGAGAAGCACAAAGAGAAGCAGAAAGAGAAGCAGAAAGAGAAGCACAACGAGAAGCAGGAGAAGCAGAAGCAGGAGAAGCAGAAGCAGAAGAAACATAAGGAGAAGAAGCAGAAGCAGAAGGAGAAGCAGAAACAGAAGGAAAAGCAGAAATAGAAGCAGGAGCAGTAGAAGAAGCAGCAGCAGGAGAAGCAGAAGCAGAAGAAGCAGAAGCAGAACATGAAGCATAAGGAGATACAGGAGAAGCAGAAGAAGCAGAATCTGGAGAAGCAGAAGGAGAAGCAGAAGCAGAAAGAGAAGCAAAAGCAGAAGGAGAAGCATAAGGAGAAGCAGAAGAAACAGAAGAAGCAGAGGCAGTAGCAGAAGATGTAGAAGCAGAAGGGGAAGCAGAAGGAAAAGCAGAAGAACGAGAAGGAGAAGGAGAAGGAGAAACAGAAGGAGAAACAGAAAGAGAAGCAGAAGAAGGAGCAGGAGAAGGAAAAGCAGCAGGAGAAGCAGAAAGAGCAGCAGAAGGAGAAGCAGGAGATGCAGAAACTTGAGAAGCAGAAGCAGAAGAAACAGGAGAAGGACAAGAAGCAGAAGCAGAAGGAGAAGCAGAAACAGAAGGAGAAGCAGAAAGAGAAGGAGGGATAGCAGAAGAAGCAGAAGCAAGAGAAGCAGAAGCATAAGAATGCAAAGACGCAGAAGCAGAACCTGAAACAGAAGGAGAAGCAGGAGAAGCAGAAGAAGCAGAATCTGGAGAAGCAGAATGAGAAGCAGAAGGAGAAGCAGAAGCAGAAAGAGAATCAAAAGCAGAAGGAGAAGCAGAAGAAACAGAAGAAGTAGAAGCAGTAGCAGGTGTAGCAGAAGCAGAAGGAAAAGCAGAAAAACAGGAAGGAGAAGGAGAAACAGAAGGAGAAGTAGAAGGAGAAGCAGAAAGAGAAGCAGGTAAAGCAGAAGAAGAAGAAACAGAAGGAGAATCAGAAGGAGAAGCAGAAGAAGGAGAAGGAGAAACAGAAGCAGAAGAAGATGCAGAAGGAGAAGCAGGAGAAGCAGAAGAAGCAGAAGCAGAAGGAGAAGCAGGAGAAGCAGAAGAAGCAGAATCTGGAGAAGAAGAAGGAGAAGCAGAAGTAGAAAGAGAAGCAAAAGCAGAAGGAGAGGCAGAAGAAACAGAAGAAGCAGAGGCAGTATCAGAAGAAGCAGAAGATTCAGAAGCAGAAGGAGAAGCAGAAGGAAAAGCAGAAGAACTAGAAGGAGAAGGAGAAGGAGAAACAGGAGTAGAAGCAGAAAGAGAAGCAGAAGAAGGAGCAGTAGAAGGAAAAGCAGCAGGAGAAACAGAAAGAGCAGCAGAAGGAGAAGCAGGAAATGCAGAAACAGGAGAACAAGCAGAAGAAACAGGAGAACGACAAGAAGCAGAAGCAGAAGGAGAAGCAGAAAGAGAAGGATGGGAGCAGAAGAAGCAGAAGCAGGAGAAGCAGAAGCATAAGAATCCGAAGAAGCAGAAGTAGAACCTGAAGTAGAATGAGAAGCATGAGAAGTAGAAAAATCAGAATCTGGAGAAGCAGAATGAGAAGTAGATGAGAAGTAGAAGCAGAAGAGAATCAAAAG
>NW_012298751.1:0-1813 GCF_000151885.1 Dipodomys ordii | reverse complement strand
TTGACGCTGTGTCCCGGTGTGTCCCGCTGTGTGCGCGCTGTGTTTCCGGCTGTGTCCCGCTGTGTACCCCTCTGTGTCCCCTGCTGTGTCCGGCTGTGTCCCCTCTCTGTCCGCTGCTGTCCCCCGCTGTGTCCCCCGCTGTGTCTCACTGTGTCGCCCGCTTTGTCCCGCTGTGCCCCTGCAGTGTCCCCGCTGTGACCCTCTCTGTCCCCGCTGTATTAACGCTGTGTCCCGGTGTGTCCCGCTGTGTCTGCGCTGTGTTTCCGGCTGTGTCCCGCTGTGTACCCCTCTGTGTCCCGCTGTGTCCCGCTGTGTACTGCTGTGTCCCCCGCTGAGTCCCGCTGTGTCCCAATGTGTCCTCGCCCTGTCCCCCACTGTGTACCTCTGTGTCCTTCCTGTGTCCCACGCTGTGTCCCGCTGTGTCCCCGCTGTGTCCCCCGCTATGGCCCGCTTTGTCCCCCGCTGTGTCCCGCTCTGTCCTTGCTGTGTCCCCCACTGTGTGCCGCTGTGTCCTCACTGTTTCCCCGCTGTGTCCCTGCTGTGTCCCTCTGTGTACTCCGCTGTGTCCAGCTTTGTACCCGCTGTGTCTCGCTGTGTCCCACGCTCTGTCCCACACTGTGTCCCGAAGTGTCCCCCGCTTTGTCCCACTTTGTCCCCCGCTGTGTCTCACGCTTTTGTCCCTGCTGTGTCCCACTGTGTCCCGCTGTGTCCGGCTGTGCCCCCACTGTGTCCCGTTGTGTCCAAAGCTGTGTACCACACTGTGTAACGCTGTGTCCCCGCTGTATCGACGCTGTGTCCCGCTGTGTCCTTGCTGTGTTTCCCGCTGTGTCCCGCTTTGTCCCCCGCTGTGTCCTCGCTGTGTCCCCTGCTGTGTCCTGCTGTGTCCTCACTGGGTCCCCAACTGTGTCCCGCTGTGACCCCTGCTGTGTCCTGCTGTGTCCGGCTGTGTCCCGCTCTGTCCCCGCTGTGTCCCGCTGTGTCCCGCTGTGTCCCCGCTGTGTGCCTGCTGTGTCCCGCTGTGTCTGCCGCTTTGTCCCGCTGTGTCCCACTGTGTCCCCGCTGTGTCCCGTTGTGTCCCGCTGTGTCCAGCTGTGTACCCGCTGTGTCCCGCTGTGTGCCCTCTCTGTCCTCTGCTGTTCCCCGCTGTGTCCCCCGCTGTGACCCTCTGTGTCCCGCTGTGTCCCGCTGTGTCACACTGTGTTCCGTGTTGTCCCGCTTTGTCCCCCGCTGTGACCTCGCTTTGTTTCCCGATGTGTCCCGCTGTGTACCACTCTGTGACCACGCTGTGTCCCGCTCTGTACCCGCTGTGTCCCGCTATGTTCCCGCAGTGTCCCCGCTGTGTCCCGCTGTGTCCTCGCTGTGTCCACCGATGTGTCCCGTTGTGTCCTCAGCTGTGTACCCCGCTGTGTCCCGCTGTGTCCCCTCTGTATCGACGCTGTGTCCTGCTGGGTCCCGCTGTGTCCTCGATGTGTTCCCCGTTGTGTCCCGCTGTGTCCCCCGCTGTGTCCCCCGCTGTGTCCCTTCTGTGTCCCTGCTGTGTCCCCGCTGTGTCCCGCTGTGTCCCGCTTTGTCCTCGCTGTGTCCCAAGCTGTGTACCGCTGTGTCCCCCGCTGTGTCCTGCTGTGTTCCCGCTGTGTCCCACTGTGTCCCCCGCTGTGTCCCGCTGTGTACCGCTGTGTCCCGCTGTGTCCAGCTTTGATCACGCTGTGGTCCCGGCTGTGTCCCGCTGTGATACCCTCTGTGTCCCCCGCTTGTGACCCGCTGTGTCCCGCTTTGTCCCCTGCTGGGGTCCCCCACTGTTGTGCCCCTTTGT
>NW_012298750.1:0-2108 GCF_000151885.1 Dipodomys ordii | reverse complement strand
TTGTCCCCGCTGTATGTCCCGCTGAGTCCTCGCTGTGTCCCCCGCTTTGTACCGCTGTGTCCGTGCAGTGTCCCCGCTGTGTCCCGCTGTGTCACACTGTCCCGTGGTGTCCTGCTTTGTCCCCCGCTGTGTCCCCCACTGAGTCCCCTCTGTGTCGCAACTGTGTCCCGCTGTGTCCTCGCTGTGTCCCCCGCTGTCTCCCGCTGTGTCCCCCGCTGTATCCCGCACCCCACTGTACCGCTGTGTTCTCGCTGTGTCCCCCACTGTGTCCAGCTGTGTCTTCCGTGTATCCCAAGCTGTGTCCCGCTGTGTCCCTCTGTGTACCCCGCTGTGTCCCGCTATGTTCCCGCAGTGTCCTCGCTGTGTCCCGCTGTGTCCCGCTTGTCCTCGCTGTGTCCCCCGCTGTGTCCCTTTGTGTCCCCAGCTGTGTACCCCGCTGTGTCCTGCTGTGTCCCCACTGTATCGACGCTGTGTCCTGCTTTGTCCCGCTGTGTCCTCACTGTGTTCCTCGATGTGTCCCGCTGTGTCCCCCGCTGTGTCCCCGCTGTGTCCCTGCTGTGTCCTGCTGTGTCGCCGCTGTGTCCCGCTGTGTCCTGCTGTGTCCTCGCTGTGTCCCACGCTGTGTTCCACTGTGTCCCCCGCTGTGTCCCACTGTGTCCCGCTGTGTCCCCGCTGTGTCCCGCTGTGTCCCCCGCTGTGTCCCGCTGTGTCCTGCTGTGTCCCTGCTGTGACCCTCTCTGTCCCCGCTGTATTGATGCTGTGTCCCGGTGTGTCCCGCTGTGTCCGCGCTGTGTTTCCGGCTGTGTCCCGCTGTGTACTCCTCTGTGTCCCCCGCTGTGTTTTTCTTTGTCCCCTCTCTGTTCCCTGCTGGTCCCCGCTGTGTCCCCCGCTGTGTCTCGCTGTGTCGCCCGCTTTGTCCCGCTGTGCCCCTGAAGTGTCCCCGCTGTGTCCCACTGTGTCACACTGTGTCCCGTGTTGTCCCGCTTTGTCCCCCGCTGTGACCTCGCAGTGTTTCCCTCTGTGTCCTCGCTGTCTTCCCCGCTGTGTCTCGCTGTGTCCACCGTTGTGTCCATCGCTGTGTCCTCGCTGTGTCCCCCGCTGTGTCCCGCTGTGTCCTCGCTGGGTCCCCCGCTGTGTCCCGCTGTGTCCCCCGCTGTGTCCCGCTGTGTCTGACTGTTTCCCGCTCTGTCCCCGCTGTGTCCCGCTGTGTCCCTCTGTGTCCCCGCTATGTGTCCGCTGTGTCCCGCTGTGTACCCCGCTGTGTCCAGCTGTGTCCTTTTGTGTCACGCTGTTTCCCCACTGTGTCCCTGCTGTGTCCCTCTGTGTACCCCGCTGTCTCCAGCTTTGTCCCCGCTGTGTCTCGCTGTGTCCCACGCTCTGTCCCACACTGTGTCCCGCAGTTTCCCGCGCTGTTTCCCGCTGTGTCCCCCGCTGTGTCCGACTGTGTCCCCCACTGAGTCCCCGCTGTTTCACCGCTGTGTCCCGCTGTTTCCTCGCTGTGTCCCCTGCTGTCTCCCTATCTGTCCCCCGCTGTGTCTCACGCTTTGTCCCCGCTGTGTCCCACTGTGTCCCGCTGTGTCCGGCTGTGACCCCACTGTGTCCCGTTGTGTCCACAGTGTGTACCACGCTGTGTAACGCTGTGTGCCCGCTGTGTTCTGCTTTGGCCTCACTGTTTTCCCCGCTGTGTACCCCTCTGTGTCCCCCACTGTTTCCCGCTGTGTCCCCCGCTGTTTCCCCGCTGTGTCCCCGCTGTGTCCCGCTGTGTCCCGCTGTGTAATGCTGTGTCCCCTGCTGAGTCCCGCTGAGTACCACGCTGTGTAACGCTGTGTCCCCGCTGTGTCCCCGCTGTGTCCCGCTGTGTCCCGCTGTGTCCCCGCTGTGTTCCCCGCTGTTTCCCGCTGTGTCCCCCGCTGTGTCCTCGCTGTGTCCCCCGCTGTGTCCTGCTGTGTCCTCGCTGTGTCCCCCGCTGGGTCCCGGTGGGTCCTGCTGTGTCCTCGCTGTGTCCACCGCTGTGTCCCGTTGTGTCCCCAGCTGTGTCCCCCGCTATGTCCCGATGTGTCTACTGCTGTGTCCATGCTATGTCTTGCTGTGTCGCGCTGTGTCCCCCG
>NW_012298749.1:0-3921 GCF_000151885.1 Dipodomys ordii | reverse complement strand
TTCAAGCTGAAGGAGAAGCAGGAGTAGCAGAATAAGCAGTATCTGTGAAGTATGAGACCAGAAGGAGAATGCAGAAGCAGAAAGAGAAGCAAAAGCTTGATGGTGAAGCAGATAGGGAAGCAGAAGAATCAGAAGAAGCTGAAGCAGTAGAAGTTAGCAGAAGAAGTTGAAGATGCAGAAGCAGATAGAGAAGCAGAATTAATAGCAGAATAACGAGAAGGAGAAACAGAAGGAGAAGATGAATGAGAAGCAGAAGGAGAAGCAGGAAAATCAGATGAAGCAGAAACAGACGGAGAAGCAGAAGAAGGAGATGCAGATTCTGAAGAAGAAGCTGAAGGAAAAGCACAAGCAGAAGGAGATGCAGAAGGAGTAGCAGGAGAAGCAGAAGAAGCAGAAGCAGAAGGAGAAGAAGTAGGAGAAGAAGAGGAATCAGAAGAAGCAGAAGGAGAAGTAGAAAGAGAAGCTGACGAAGAGAAGCAGAACGAGAAGCAGGAGAAGCAGAAGAAGCAGAGCGGGAGAAGCAGAAGAAGAAGAAATAGAAGGAACAGAAGCAGAAGGAGGAGCAGAAGCAGAAGGAGAAGCAGAAAGAGAAGCAGGAAAAGTAGAAGAAGCAGAAGCAGAAGAAGCAGAAGCAGAAGAAACAGGAGAAGGACAAGAAGCAGAATAAGAAGCAGAAAGAGAAGCACTAGAAGCAGAAGAAGCAGGAAAAGCAGAAGCAGCAGAAAGAGAAGAAGAAGAAGAAGAAGAAGAAGAAGAAGAAGAAGAAGAAGAAGAAGAAGAAGAAGAAGAAGAAGAAGAAGAAGAAGAAGAAGAAGAAGAAGGAGAAGGAGAAGGAGAAGAAGAAGGAGAAGGAGAAGGAGAAGGAGAAGCAGTAGAAGCAGAAGAAGCAGAAGCAGGAGAAAAAGAATAAGCATAAGAAGCAGAATCAGAGGGAGAAGCAGAAGAAGGAGAAGCAGAAGAAGGAGAAGCAGAAGCAGAAGAAGCAGCAGAAGGAGAAGCAGAAGCAGAATAAGCAGCAGAAGGAGAATCAGAAGCAGAAGAAGATGCCGAAGGAGAAGCAGGAGAAGCAGAAGAAGGAGAAGGAGAAAGCGAAAGAGAAGGATTAGGAGTAGGAGAAGCAAAAGGATAAGCAGAAGCAAAAGAGACGCAGAAGGAGAAGCAGCACGAGAAGTAGGAGAAGCAGGAGAAGCAGAAGCAGGAGAAGCAGAAGAAACAGAAGACGCAGAAGCAGAATGAGAAGCAGAAGGAGAAGAAGAAGCAGAAGGAGAAGCAGAAGCAGAAGGAGAAGCAGAAGAAGGAGAAGGAGAAGCAGAAAGAGAAGCAGAAAGAGAAGCAGCACGAGAAGTAGGAGCAGCAGAAGCAGGAGAAGCAGAAGAAACAGAAGACGCAGAAGCAGAATGAGAAGCCGAAGGAGAAATTGAAGCAGAAGCAGAAGCAGAAGGAGAAGCAGAAGCAGAAGGAGAAGCAGAAGAAGGAGAAGGAGAAGCAGAAAGAGAAGCAGAACGAGAAGCAGGAGAAGCAGAAGCAGGAGAAGCAGAAGCAGAAGAAACATAGGAAAGAGAAGAAGCAGAAGAAGAAGCAAAAACAGAAGGAAAAGCAGAAAGAGAAGCAGGAGAAGCAGAAGAAGCAGCAGCAGGAGAAGCAGAAGCAGAAGAAGCCGAAGAAGCAGAAGCAGTACCAGAAGCAGAAGGAGAAGCAGGAGAAGCAGAAGAAGCAGAATCTGGAGAAGCAGAAGGAGAAGCAGAAGCAGAAGGAGAAGCAAAAGTAGAAGGAGAAGCAGAAGGGGAAGCAGAAGAAACAGAAGAAGCAGAGGCAGTAGCAGAAGAAGCAGAAGATGCAGAAGCAGAAGGAGAAGCAGAAGGAAAAGCAGAAGAACGAGAAAGAGAAGGAGTAGGAGAAACAGAAGGAGAAGCAGAAAGAGAAGCAGAAGAAGGAGCAGGAGAAGGAAAAGCAGCAGGAGAAGCAGAAAGAGCAGCAGAAGGAGAAGCAGGAGATGCAGAAACTTGAGAAGCAGAAGCAGAAGAAACACAAGAAGGACAAGAAGCAGAAGCAGAAGGAGAAGCAGAAAGAGAAGGAGAAGCAGGAAGAGAAGGAGGGAAAGCAGAAGAAGCAGAAGCAGGGGAAGCAGAAGCATAAGAATGTGAAGAAGCAGAAGGAGAACCTGAAGCAGAAGGAGAAGCAGGAGAAGCAGAAGAAGCAGAATCTGAAGAAGCAGAATAAGAAGCAGAACGAGAAGCAGAAGCAGAAAGAGAATCAAAAGCAGAAGGACAAGCAGAAGAAACAGAAGAAGTAGAAGCAGAAGCAGTTGTAGCAGAAGCAGAAGGAAAAGCAGAAGAACAAGAAGGAGAAGGAGAAACAGAAGGAGAAACAGAAAGAGAAGCAGAAAGAGACGCAGGTAAAGCAGAAGAAGAAGAAGCAAAAGGAGAATCAGAAGGAGAAGCAGAAGAAGATGCAGAATGAGAAGCAGGAGAAGCAGAAGGAGCAGAAGCAGGAGGAGAAGCAGGAAAAGCAGAAGAAGCAGAAGCAAAAGGAGAAGCAAAAGAAGGAGAAGGAGAAGCAGAAGCAGAAGCATAAGGACAAGCACAAGCAGAAGGAGATGCAGAAGGAGAAGCAGGAGAAGCAGAAGAATCAGAAGCTGAAGGAGAAGCAGAAGTAGGAGAAGGAGAAGGAGGAGAAGTAGAAGGAGAAGCAGAAGCAGAATGAGAAGCAGAAAGAGAAGCAGGAGAAGGACAAGAAGCAGAAGCAGGAGAAGCCGAAAGAGAAGAAGCAGAAGAAGCAGAAACATTAGCAGAAGGAGAAGCAGAAGCAGAAGGAGAAGCAGCAGAAGAAGTAGAACCAGAAATTCAGGCAGGAGAAACAGAAGAAGCAGAAGCAGAAGCAGAAGGAGAAGCAAAAAGAGAAGCACAAGGTGTAGAAAAGAAGCAGCAGAAGGAGAAGCAGCAGAAGAAGCAGAAAAACAAGCAGGAGAAGCAGAAGCAGAAAGAGAATTAGAAGCTTAATAAGCAGAACCAGAAGAAGAAGCAGTAGAAGCATAAGAAGCAGAAGCAGGAGAAGCAGAAGCAGAAGAAAATAGAAGAAGCATAAGAAGCAGAAGTAGAAGCAGAGGGAGAAACGGAAGAAGGAGAAGGAGCAGCTGAAAGAGAAGCAGAAGCAGAAGAAGATGCAGAAGGAGAAGCAGAAGCAGAAGGAGAAGCAGGAAAAGCAGAAGAAGCAGAAGCAAAAGGAGAAGCAAAAGAAGGAGAAGGAGAAGCAGAAGCAGAAGCATAAGGACAAGCACAAGCAGAAGGAGGTGCAGAAGGAGAAGCAGGAGAAGCAGAAGAAGCAGAAGCTGAAGGAGAAGCAGAAGTAGGAGAAGGTGAAGGAGGAGAAGCAGAAGGAGAAGCAGAAGCAGAATGAGAAGCAGAAAGAGAAGCAGGAGAAGGACAAGAAGCAGAAGCAGGAGAAGCCGAAAGAGAAGAAGCAGAAGAAGCAGAAACATTAGCAGAAGGAGAAGCAGAAGCAGAAGGAGAAGCAGCAGAAGAAGTAGAACCAGAAATTCAGGCAGGAAAAACAGAAGAAGCAGAAGCAGAAGCAGAAGGAGAAGCAAAAAGAGAAGCACAAGGAGTAGTAAAAGAAGCAGCAGAAGGAGAAGCAGCAGAAGAAGCAGAAAAACAAGCAGGAGAAGCAGAAGCAGAAAGAGAAGTAGAAGCAGAAGAAGCAGAACCAAAAGAAGAAGCAGTAGAAGCATAAGAAGCAGAAGCAGGAGAAGCATAAGCAGAAGAAAAAGAAGAAGCATAAGAAGCAGAAATAGAAGCAGAGGGAGAAACAGAAGAAGGAGAAGTAGCAGCAGAAGTGAAGCAGAATGAGATGCAGAAGCAGAAAGAGAAGCAGAAACAGAAGAGAAGTTGGAGAATCAGAAGAAGCAGAAGCAGAAAGAGAAGC
>NW_012298748.1:0-3922 GCF_000151885.1 Dipodomys ordii | reverse complement strand
GCGGGACACAGCAGGGACACAGCGGGGGACACAGCGAGGACACAGCGGGACACAGCGGGGACACTGCGGGAGCATAGCGGGACACAGTGGGGTACACAGCGGGACACAGCGGAGTACACAGCTGGGGACACAAAGGGACACATCGGGGGACCCAGCGGGACCCAGCAGGACACAGCGTTGATACAGCGGGGACACCGCGGGACATAGCGGGGTACACAGCTGGGGACACAAAGGGACACAGCGGTGGACACAGTGAGGACACAGCGGGACACAGCTGGGACACTGAGGGAACACAGAGGGACACAGCGGGTACACAGCGGGACACAGCGGGGGACACAGAGTGGTACACAGCGGGACACAGCTGGAAACATAGCGAGGTCACAGTGGGGGAAAAAGCGGGACAACACGGGACACAGTGTGACACAGCGGGACAGAACGGTGACACAGCAGGGGCAAAGCGGGACAAAGCAGGGACACAGCGAGACACAGCGGGACACCGCGGGGGACACAGCGGGGGACAGGAGAGGACAGGGGACACAGCGGGACACAATGGGGACACAGCTGGACACAGCGGGGTACACAGAGGGACACAGCGGGCACACACTGGGGACACAGCGGGACACAGCGGAACTCAGCGGGAGACACAGCAGTACACAGCGGGGCACAGTGGGACACACCGGGGAGACAGCAGGGACACAGTGGGGGACAAAGCAGGACACAGCGGTACAGAGCGGGGGACACAGCGGGACACATCGGGAGACACAGAGGGGTACACAGCGGGACATAGCGGGGAACACATCGAGGACACAGCGGAACACAGCGGGACACAGAGTCGATACAGTGGGGACAGAGCGGGTCACAGCAAGGACACAGCGGGACACAGCGGGACACAGCGGGGACTCAGCGGGGACTCAGCGGGGGACACAGTGGGACACAGCGGGGGACACAGCGAGACACGGTGGGGACAAAGCTGGACACAGCGGGGTACACAGAGGGACACAGCAGGGACACAGCGTGACACAAAAGGACACAGCGAGACACAGCGGGGGACACAGCGAGGACACAGCTGCACACAGTGGGGGACACAGAAAGGACAGAGCGGGACACAGCGGGACACAGCAGGACACAGCGGGGGACACAGGAAGGACACAGCGGTACACAGAGGGGGACAGAGCGAGGACACATTGGGACACAGCGGGACTCAGCGGGGGACACAGCAGTACACAGCGGGACACAGCCGGACACAGCGGGGACACAGCAGGGACACAGCGGGGGACACAGCGGGACACAGCGGGGGGACACAGAGGGGTACACAGCGGGACACAGCGGGGAAAAAAGTGAGGCCACAGCAGAACACAGCGTGGGACACAGCGAGGACACAGCCGGCCACAGCAGGGACAAAGCAGTAGACACAGCGGGACACAGTGGCGGACACAGTGGGACAGAGCGTGGGACACAGGGAGGACACAGCGGGACCCAGCGGGACCCAGCGTCGATACTGCTGGGACACAGCGGGACACAGCGAGGTACACAGCTGGGGACACAACGGGACACAGCGGGGGACACAGGGAGGACACAGCAGGGCACAGCGCCACACAGCAGGGACAGAGCGGGACACAGCGGGACACAGCGGGGAACACAGCGAGGACACAGCGGGACACAGCGTCGATACAGCGGGGATACAGCGTTACACAGCGTGGTACACAGCTGGGGACACAACGGGACACAGTGGGGGACATAGCGGGACACATCGGGACACAGCGGGACACAGCGGAGCACAATGGGGACAAAGTGGGAGACACAGCAGGGAACAGAGCAGGACACAGCAGGGGACACAGCGAGGACACAGCGGGACACTGCGGTGACACAGCGGGACTCAGCAGGATCACAGCGGGACACAGCGGGACACAGCGGGAAACAGCGGAGACACAGCAGGGGACAGAGCGGGACACAGCGGGGGACACAGGGGGGACAAAGCGGGACACAGGGGAGGACACAGCGGAATACAACGGGACACAGCGGGGACACAGTAGGGACACAGCAGGGACACAGTGGGACAGAGCAGGGGATACAGCAGGGGCCACAGAGGGACACAGCGGGACACAGCGGGACACAGCGGGGGACACAGCGAGGACACATTGGGACACAGCGGGTACACAGCGGGACTCAGCGGGGGACACAGCAGGACACAGCGGGACACAGCGGTACACAGCGGGACACAGAGGGGCACAGTGGGGACAAAGTGGGCGACATAGCGGGGAAGAGAGCAGGACACAGCAGGGGACACAGCGAGGACACAGCGGGACACAGCGGGGACACAGTGGGGACACAGTGGGGGACACTAAGGGGCACAAACGGGACAACACGGAACACAGCAGGACACAGTGGGATACAGCGGGGACACTGCGTGGATACAGCGGGACACAGCGAGGGACACAGCAGGACACAGCGGGACACAGAGGGGGACAAGGCGGGACACAGCGGGGGACAGAGCGGGGGACACAGAGAGACACAACGGGTACAAAGCGAGACACAGCAGATTACACAGCGGGCACACAGCCGGGACACAGCCGGGACACAGCGGAACACAAAGGGGAAAGAGCGGGACAAAACGTGACACAGCGGGACACAGCGGGGTACACAGCGGGACTCACGGGGGACACAGCGGGGCACACAGTGGGACACACGGTGGACAAAGCGAGGACACAGCGGGACACAGTGAGGACACAGCGGGACAGTGGGGGAAACAGAGGGACACAATGTGGACACAGCAGTTGACACAGCGGGACACAGCGGGGGACAGAGGGGGACACAGCAGGGGACACAGGGAAGACACATTGGGACACAGCGGGGACACAGCGGGACTCAGCGGGGAACACTGCAGTACACAGCGGGACACAGCTGGACACAGAGGGGGACACAGTGGGACAGAGCGGGGGACACAGCAGGGGACACAGAGGGACTCAGCTGGACACAGCTGGGGACACAGGGGGACACAGCGGGACACAGGGAGGGATACAGCGAGGACACATTGGGACACAGCGGGGACACAGCGGGACAGAGCGGGGGACATAGCAGTACACAGCGGGACACAGCAGTGACACAGCTAGACACAGCGGGGTACACAGCGGGACACACTGGGCACACAGCGGGGACACAGCGGAGAAAGAGCGGGACACAGCGCGACACAGCGGGTCACAGCGGGGTACACAGCGGGACACATGGGGAACAGAGTGTGGACACAGCGGGACACAGCAGGGGACACAGGGGGGACACAGCGGGACACAGCAGGACACAGAGGGGGACACAGTGGGACAGAGCAGAGGACACAGCAGGAAACACAGCGGGACACAGCGGGACACAGCGGGGGAAACAGGGGGGACACAGCGGGACACAGCAGGGGACACAGCGCGGACACATTGGGACACAGCGGGGACACAGAGGGACTCAACGGGGGACACAGCAGTACACAGCGGGACACAGCGGGACACAACGGGGGACACAGAGGGGTAAACAGCGGGACACAGCGGGGAACACTGCGAGGACACAGCGGGACCAAGCGGGACACAGCGTCGATACAGCGGGGACACATCGGGACACAGCGGGGTACACAGCTGGAGACCCAGCGGGACACAGCGGGACACAGCAGGACCCAGCGGGGAAACAGCGGGGACACAGTGGGACACAGCAAGGACACAGCGAGACACAGCGGGACACTGCGGGGCACAGCGGGGGACACAGCGGGACACAGCGGGGGACACTGGGAGGACACAGCGGAACACAGCATGGGACAAAGTGAGGACACAGCGGGACACAGCGAGACACAGCAGGACACAGCGTGAAACAGCGGTGAACCTGCAGGGACACAGCGGGACACACCGGGGGACACAGCGGGACCCAGCGGGACCCAGCGGGGGACTGA
>NW_012298747.1:0-3922 GCF_000151885.1 Dipodomys ordii | reverse complement strand
CACCACTGTGTCCGTTGTGTTCACAGCTGTGTACCACGCTGTGAACCGCTGTGGTCCCTCTGTGTCCTCGCTGTGTTCCCCGCTGGGTCCCACTGGGTCCCCCCTGTGTGCCCTGCTGTGTCCCACTGTGTCCCGCTGTGTCCCCCGCTGTGTCCCCCGCTGTGTCCCTATGTGTCCCATGCTTTGTCCCCCTGTGTCCCCGCAGTTTCCCCGCTGCGTCCCGCTGTTTCCCACTGTGTTCTGTGGTGTCCTGCTTTGTCCCCCGCTGTGTCCCCCGGTGAGTCGCCGCTGTGTCCCCGCTTTGTCCCACTGAGGTCCTCCATGTGTCCCCCGCTGTGTCCCGCTGTGTCCGGCTGTGTCCCCCGCTGTGTCCCCCGCTGTGTCCCCACATTGTCAGCGCTGTGTCCCGCCGTGTCTTCGCTGTGTCCCCCGCTGTCTCCCGCTGTGTCCCCCGCTGTGTCCCGCTGTGTCCCCCGCTGTGCCCTGCAGTGTCCCGCTCTGTCCCGCTGTTTCCTCGCTGTGTCCCGCTGTGTCCCCGCTGTGTCCCCCGCTGTCTCCAGCTCTGTCCCCTGCTGTGTCTCATGCTTTGTCCCCGCTGTGTCCCACTGCGTCACGCTGTGTCCCGCTGTGCCCCCACTGTGTCCCGTTGTGTCCACAGCTTTGTACCATGCTGTGTAACGCTGTGTCTCCGCTGTATCGACGCTGTGTCCCGCTGTGTCCGACTGTGTCCCGCTCTGTCCCCGCTGTGTCCCGCTGTGTCCCGCTGTGTCCCACTGCGTCCCGCTGTGTCCCGCTGTGCCCCCACTGTGTCCCGTTGTGTCCACAGCTTTGTACCATGCTGTGTAACGCTGTGTCTCCGCTGTATCGACGCTGTGTCCCGCTGGGTCCCGATGTGTCCTCACTGTGTTCCCCGCTGTGTCCAGCTGTTTCCCCCACTTTGTCCCCCACTGTGTCCTCGCTCTGTCCCCCGCTGTGTCCCGCTGTGTCCCGCTTTGTCCCCCACTGTGTCCCGCAGTGACCCCGCTGTGTCCCGCTGTGTCCCACTGTGTCCCGTGGTGTCCCGCTTTGTCCCCCGCTGTGTCCCCGGCTGAGTCTCGCTGTGTCCCCACTGTGTCCTCTCTGTGTCCCCGGCTGTGTCCTGCTCTGTTCCCCACTTTGTTTCCCGTTTTGTCCCCGCTGTGCCCCGCTGTGTCCCGCTGTGTCCCGCTGTGTCCCCCACTGTGTCCCGTTGTGTCAACAGCTGTGTACCCCGCTGTGTCCCTGCTGTATCGATGCTGTGTCTCGCTGGGTCCTGCTGTGTCTCTCTCTGTGTTCCCCACTGTGTCCCGCTGTGTCCCCCGCTGTGTCACTCGCTGTGTCCCCCGCTGTGTCCCGCTGTGTCCCGCTGTGTCCCCCGCTGTGTCCTTGCTGTGTCCCCGCTGTGTCCCGCTGGGTCCCGCAGTTTCCCCCGCTGAGTCCCGTTGTGTCACCGCTGTGTCCCGCTGTGTCCCCGCTCTATCGACGCTGTGTCCCGCTGGGTCCCGCTGTGTCCTCTCTTTGTTCCCCGCTGTGTCCCGCTGTGTCCCCCGCTGTGTCTCTTGCTGTGTCCCGCTGTGTCCCCGGCTGTGTCCGGCTGTGTCCCACTGTGTCCCCCGCTGTGTCCCGCTTTGTCCTTGCTGTGAACCCCGCTGTGTCCCTCTGTGTCCCCGGCTGTGTCCCGCTGTGTCCCCTGCTGTGTCCCCACTGTGTCACGCTGTGTTTCGCTGTGTCCGGCTGTGTCCTCGCTCTGTCTCCCTCAGTGTCCAGCTGTGTCCTCCCTGTGTCCCCCGCTGTGTCCCGCTGAGTCCCCTGCTGTGTCCCGCTGTGTCACGCTCTGTCCCATCTGTGTCCCTCTGTGTCCAGCTCTGTCCCCGTTGTGTGTCCGCTGTGCCTCGCTGTGTACCCTTCTGTGTCCAGCTGTGTCCCCTCTGTGTCCCGCTGTGTCCCTTCTCTTTCCCCCGCTGTCCACCGCTGTGTCCCGCAGTGTCCCCGCTGTGTCCCGCTGTGTCCTACTGTGTCCCGTGGTGTCCCGCTTTTTCCCCTCTATGTCCCCTGCTGAGTCCCCTCTGTGTCCCCGCTGTGTCCAGCTGTGTCCTCGCTGTGTCCTCCGCTGTCTCCCGCTTTGTCCCACGCTGTGTCCTACATTGTCCCACTGTGTCCCTGCTGTGTCCCCCGCTGTGTCCCGCTGTGTCCCGCTGTGTCCCCGCTGTGTCCTGCTGGATCCCGCTGTGTCCCCGCTGTGTCCCTGCTGTGTCCCGCTGTGTCCCCCGCTGTGTCCCGCTGGGTCCCGCTGTGTCCCCCGCTGTGCCCCGCAGTGTCCCGTTGTGTCCCGCTGTGTCCTCGCTGTGTCCCACTGTGTCCCCCCTGTTTCCCCGCTGGGTCCTGCTGTGTCCCGCTGTGTCCCGCTGGGTCCCCCGCTTTCTCCCGCTGTGTCCCCGCAGTGTCCCCGCTGTGTCCCGCTGTGTCCCGCTGTGTCCCACTGTGTCATGTGGTGTCCCGCTTGGTCCCCCGCTATGTCCACTGCTGAGTCCCCTCTGTGTCCCCGCTGTGTCCCGCTGTGTCCCCCGCCGTGTCCCGCTGTGTCCCCCGCTGTGTCCCCCGCTGTGTCCCTCGCTATGTCCCCCTCTGTGTCCCGCTGTGTCCCGCTGTGTCATCTGCTGTGTCCTTGTTGTGTCCCTGCTGGGTCCCGCTGTGTCACCGCTGTGTCCCGCTGTGTCCCCGCTCTATAGACGCTGTGTCCCGCTGTGTCCCCCGCTGTGTCCTTCTGGGTCCTGCTGTGTCCCCCGCTGTGTCCCGCTGTGTCCACTGCTGGGTCCCCGCTGGGTCCCGCTGTGTCTCGCTGTGTCCCACTGTGTCCTCGCTTTGTCCCATGCTGTATTAAGCTGTGTCCTCCCTGTGT
Source organism: Dipodomys ordii (assembly GCF_000151885.1). NCBI lineage: Eukaryota > Metazoa > Chordata > Mammalia > Rodentia > Heteromyidae > Dipodomys > Dipodomys ordii. The sequence goes on along the minus strand of NW_012298747.1, from coordinate 1,005 downwards.
CCCCCGCTGTGTCCCGCTGTCTCCCCCGCTGTGCCCCGCAGTGTCCCGCTGTGTCCCGCTGTGTCCCGCTGGGTCCCCCGCTGTGTCCCGCTGTGTCCCCCGCTGTGCCCCGCAGTGTCCCGATGTGTCCCGCTCTGTCCCCCACTCTGTCCCCCGCTGAGTCCTCTATGTGTCGCCGCTGTGTCCTGCTGTGTCCTCGCTGTGTCCCCTGCTGTCTCCCGCTGTGTCCCCCGCTGTGTCCCCCGCAGTGTCAGCGCTGTGTCCCGCTGTGTCCTCGCTGTGTCCCCCGCTGTCTCCTGCTCTGTACCCCGCTGTGTCTCAAGCTTTGTCCCCGCTGTGTCCCACTGTGTCCCGCTGTGTCCTGCTGTGCCCCCACTGTGTCCCATTGTGTTCACAGCTGTGTACCACGCTGTGTAACGCTGTGTCCCCGCTGTATCGACGCTGTGTACCGCTGGGTCCCGCTGTGTCCTCGCTGTGTTCCCCGCTGGGTCCCTCTGGGTCCCCCCTGTGTGCCCCGCTGTGTCTCACTGTGTCCCGCTGTGTCCCCCGCTGTGTCCCCCGCTGTGTCCCTATGTGTCCCACGCTGTGTCCCCCTGTGTCCCCGCAGTTTCCCCGCTGTGTCCCGCTGTTTCCCACTGTGTTCTGTGGTGTCCCGCTTTATCCCCCGCTGTGTCCCCCGGTGAGTCGCCGCTGTGTCCCCGCTTTGTCCCGCTGAGTCCTCCATGTGTCCCCCGCTGTGTCCCGCTGTGTCCGGATGTGTCCCCCGCTGTGTCCCCCGCTGTGTCCCCGCAGTGTCAGCGCTGTGTCCCGCTGTGTCCTCGCTGTGTCCCCCGCTGTCTCCCGCTGTGTCCCCCGCTGTGTCCCGCTGTGTCCCCCGCTGTGCCCTGCAGTGTCCCGCTCTGTCCCTCTGTGTCCTCGCTGTGTCCCCGCTGTGTCCCCCGCTGTCTCCAGCTCTGTCCCCTGCTGTGTCTCACGCTTGTGTCCCCGCTGTGTCCCACTGCGTCC
>NW_012298746.1:0-3922 GCF_000151885.1 Dipodomys ordii | reverse complement strand
GGCAGGACAAACAGAAGAAGCAGAAGCAGAAGGAGATGCTTAAAAGAGAAGCAGAAGAAGAAGTAGAAGAACCAGCAGGAGAAGCAGCAGAAGAAGCAGAAAAACAAGCAGGAGAAGCAGAAGCAGAAAGAGAAGTAGAAGCAGAAGAAGCAGAATCAGAAGAAGCAGAATCAGAGAAGAAGAAGAAGAAGAAGAAGAAGAAGAAGAAGAAGAAGAAGAAGAAGAAGAAGAAGAAGAAGAAGAAGAAGAAGAAGAAGAAGAAGAAGAAGAAGAAGAAATAGAAGAAGCAGTAGAAGCATAAGAAGCATAAGCAGGAGAAGCAGAACCAGAAGAAAAAGAAGAAGCATAAGAAGCAGAAGCAGAGGGAAAAACAGAAGAAGGAGAAGGAGCAGCAGAAGGTGAAGCAGAAGGAGATGCAGAAGCAGAAAGAGAAGCAGAAACAGAAGGAGAAGGAGAAGGAGAAGTTGGAGAATCAGAAGAAGCAGAAGCAGAAGCAGAAAGAGAAGGAGAAGAAGGAGAAGGAGAAGCACAAGGAGAAGGACAAGCAGGAGAAGCAGAAGAAGCAGAAGCGGGAGAAGCAGGACAAGAAGAAGAAACAGAAGAAAGAGAAGGAGCAGAAGGAGAAGCAGAAGCAGAAGGAGAAGCAGAAAGAGAAGCAGAAGAAGCAGTAGCAGGAGAAGCAGAAGCAGAAGAAACAGAAGAAGCCCAAGAAGCAGAAGGAGAACCTGAAGCAGAAGGAGAAGCAGAAGCAGCAGAAGCTGGAAAAGCAGAAGCAGAAGAAACAGAACAAGCAGAAGAAGCAGAAGCAGAACGAGAAGCAGAAGAAGAAGAAGGAGAAAGAGAAGGATTAGGAGTAGGAGGAGCAGAAGCAGAAAAAGAAGCAGAAAGAGAAGCAGAAGGAGAAGCAGAAAGAGAAACAGAAGAAGCAGAAGCAGGAGAAGCAGAAGAAGAATGGAAGCACAAGAAGGAGAGATTGAAGGAGAAGGAGAATGAGACGGAGAAGCAGAAGGAGAAGTAGGAGAAGCAGAAGAAGAAGTAGAAGTAGAAGCAGAAGCAGAAGAAACAGAAGAAGGAGAAGAGCAGAAGCAGAAGCAGAAGGAGAAGCAGAAGCAGAAGGAGAAGCAGAAGAAGCAGAAGCTGAAGCAGAAGATGAAGAAACAGAAAAAGCAGAAGAAGCAGAAGAAGAAGCAGCAGGAGAAGCAGAAGAAGAAGAAGGAGAAAGAGAAGGATTAGGCGTAGGAGAAACAGAAGGATAAGCAGAAGCAGAAAGAGAAGGAGAAGGAGAAGCAGGAGAAGCAGAAGGAGCAGAAGCAGGAGAAGCAGAAGCATAATGAAAGGCAGAAGAAGGAGAAATTGAAACAGAAGAAGATGCAGAAGGAGAAGCAGAAGCAGAAGCAGTAGTAGAAGCAGAAGAATGAGAAGCAGAAGGAGAAGCATAAAGAGAAACAGAAGGAGAAGCAAGAGAAGCAGAAGCAGGAGAAGCAGAATCAGAAGAAATAGAAGAAGGAGAAGAAGCAGAAGCAGAAAGAGAAGCAGAAACAGAAGGAGAAGCAGAAATAGAAGCAGAAGAAGCCGAAGAAGCAAAAGGAGAACCTGAAGCAGAAGGAGAAGCTGGAAAAGCAGAAGAAGCAGAATCTGGAGAAGAAGAAGGAGAACCAGAAGGAGAAGCAGAAGCAGAAAGAGAAGTAAAAGCAGAAGGAGAAGCAGAAGAAACAGAAGAAGCAGAAGCAGTAGCAGAAGAAGCTGAAGATGCAGAAGCAGAAAGAGAAGCAGAAGGAATAGCAGAAGAACGAGAAGGAGAAGGATAAAAAGAAGGAAAAGCAGAAGGAGTAGCAGAAAGAGAATCAGGAAAAGCAGAAGAAGCAGAAGCAGACGGAGAAGCAGAAGAAGGAGAAGGAGAAGCAGAAGCAGCAGAAGAAGCACAAGGAAAATCACAAGCAGAAGGAGATGCAGAAGGAGAAGCAGGAGAAGCAGAAGAAGCAGAAGCAGAAGGGGAAGAACTAAAGAGAAGAAGCAGAAGCAGAAGTAGAAAGAGAAGCCGACGAAGAGAAGCAGAACGAGAAGCAGGAGAAGCAGAAGAAGCAGAAGCGGGAGAAGCAGAAGAAGAAGAAACAGAAGAAGGAGAAGGAGCAGAAGCCGAAGGAGAAGCAGAAGCAGAAGGAGAAGCAGAAACAGAAGGAGAAGCAGAAAGAGAAGGAGGGGAAGCAGAAGAAGCAGAAGCAGGAGAAGCAGAAGCATAAGAATCCGAAGAAGCAGAAGCAGAACCTGAAGCAGAAGGAGAAGCAGGAGAAGCAGAATCTGGAGAAGCCGAATGACAAGCTGAAGGAGAAGCAGAAGCAGAAAGGGAATCAAAAGCAGAAGGAGAAGCAGAAGAAACAGAAGAAGCAGAAGCAGTAGCAGTTGCAGCAGAAGGAGAAGCAGAAGGAAAAGCAGGAGAACAAGAAGGAGAAAGAGAAACAGAAGGAGAAGGAGAATCAGAAGGAGAAGCAAAAGAAGCAAAAGGAGAAGCAGAAGGAGAAACAGAAGCAGAAGAAGCAGCACAAGGAGAAGCAGAAGCAGAAGAAGATGCATAAGGAGAAGCAGGAGAAGCAGAAGAAGCAGAAGGAGAAGTAGAAGTAGGAGAAGGAGAAGGAAGAGTCGCAGAAGCAATAGGAGAAGAAGAAGGAGAAGCAGAAGCAGAATGAGAAGAAGAAAGAGAAGGACTAGAAGCAGAAGAAGCCGGAAAAGAAGAAGCAGAATAAAGAGAAGAAGAAGAGAAGAGAGAGAGAGAGAGAGAGAGAGAGAGAGAGAGAGAGAGAGAGAGAGAGAGAGAGAGAGAAGAAGAAGAGAAGAGAAGAGAGAGAGAGAAGAGAAGAAGGAAGAAGAAGAAGAAGAAAGAAGAAGAGGCTATCTGGCCCAACACTTCACCAAATAAGCATGCAAACATGCCACCCCATCGTGGAAGTGCAGATTAAGTGCACAGTTAGATTTTTACTCCGTGGTCATGCAGAAAACAAGAGAACTGAACGCTGCTGACAGCTAGGACTTCTAGGTCCTATAAAAGTACCTTGCACTTGCCTGCGGCCTAGTGCTACCCTCACCTCCCCGGGCCTCCGCCTCCCTCACTCTTCCACTTGGCACTTTTGGAAGGTGGAGGAATCTTTAAAAGCTGGGGTCAGCTGGACACTGGTGGCTTACGCCTGTAAGCCTAGCTACTCAGAAGGCTGAGATCTGAGGACCATGGTTCAAAGCCAGTTCCAGCAGGAAAGTCTGTGAGACTCTCATCTCCAATGAACTACCAGAAAACTGGAAGTAGTGCTGTGGCTCAAAGTGGTAGAGCACTAGCCTTGAGCAAAAAAGCTCAGGGAGAGTACCCAGGCCCACAGTTCAAGCTCCATAATAGATGGAGGAAAAAAAAGCTGAGATCTGGGGAGGTCTTAGGTCACTGGCCCTGGAAGGAGACTATGGGATATTAGGCTCTCTCTTTCAGGTGAGAGGGTCCCCTGTTTCACACTCACACTGTAATGGGCTCACTTACTACAGACCTGAAGCAACACAGCTAGTGACCATGGACTGAAACCTCTGAAAGTGAAAGCCAGAGTAAACCTTCCTCTCCTCTTTTAAGTTAGCGGCCTCGGGTGTTTAGTTACAGTAACAGAAAGCTAACACAGCAAGTATGTGTTAACAGCTGAGTGGATAAGTAAGCTATGGAGCATCCACGCGGTAGAACACTACAAGGACATGGAGCAATGGCAGAGGCAGCCCTGTGATTGGCGAGAGAACCGGGCTCAAAATGTCCAGACTGTGCAGTTCCATTTGCTGCCATATGACATTCCTGGAAAGACAGAACTATAGGCTCAGAGAACAGCTGGCTCGTGGTGGCTGGTGGTGGAAGGGGTTAAGGGTTGGGAAATCTATCTACTGAAAAGTCCCACTGGTGTGG
>NW_012298745.1:0-3923 GCF_000151885.1 Dipodomys ordii | reverse complement strand
TCATACAGCGGGCAGACAGCGTTACACAGCGTGGTACACAGCTGTGGACACAACGGGACACAGTGGGGGCACAGCGGGACACAGCAGGACACAGTGGGACACAGCGGGTACAAAGCGTGAGACACAGCGGGGGACAGAGCTGGAGACAGCGGGGGACACAGCCAGGATACAGCGGGACACAGCGTCGATACAGCGGGCACACAGAGTTATACAGCGTGTTACACACTGTGGACACAATGGGACACAGTGGGGGCACAGCCGGACACAGCGGGACACAGTGGGACACAGCGGGGACAAAGTGTGAGACACAGCGGGGGACAGAGAGGGAGACAGCGGGGGACACAGCGGGACACAGCGCGGGACACTGCGGGACACAGTGTGGGACAGAGCGTGGGACACAGCGAGACACAGCGGGGACAAAGCTGGACACAGCGGGGTACACAGAGGGACACAGCAGGGATACAGCGGGGAAACAGCGTGACACAAAAGGACACAGCTGGACACAGCAGAGTACACAGCGGGACACAGCAGACACAAAGCGGGGACACAGAGGGACACAGCGGGACACAGCGGGGACAGAGCGGGACACAGTCGGACACAGCGGGACACAGCGGGTGACACAGCGGGACACAGCGGGGGGACCCAGCGAGGACACAGCGGGACACAGCGGGGGACACAGCGAGGACAAAGCGGGACACAGCGGTGACACAGCGGGACACAGCTGTGGACACTGCGGGACACAGCGGGACACAGTGGGGACACAGCAAGGACACAGCGGGGGACACAGCGGGACACAGCCGGACACAGCTGGGAACACAGCGGGACACAGCGAGAGACACAGCGGGGAACACAGCGGGACACAGCGGGGAACAAAGAGAGGACACAGCGGGACCCAGCGGGACACAGCGTCGATAGAGTGGGGACACAGCGGGACACAGCGGGGGACACAGCGGGACACAGCGGGGACACAGAGGGGACTCAGCAGTGGACATAGCGGGGGACACAGCGGGACACCACAGGACACAGTGGGACACAGCGGGACACAACGGGGACACTGCAGGGACACAGCGGGACAAAGCGGGGGACACAGCGGGACACAGCAGGACCCAGCGGGGAAACAGGGGGGACACAGTTTGACAAAGCGGGGACACAGCGGGACACAGCGGGACACTGCGGGGCACAGCGGGGGACACAGCAGGACATAGCGGGGGACACAGGGAGGACACAGAGGAACACAGCATGGGACAAAGTGAGGACACAGCGGGACCAAGCGGGGACCCAGCAGTGGACACAGCGGGACACAGCGGGGTCACTGCGGGACACAGTGGGGGACAAAGCGGGACACAGCGGGACACAGCGGGGACGCAGCGGGACACAGCGGGACACAGCAGGACACGGCGGGGGACACAGCGGGACACAGAGCGGGACATAGCGAGGACACAGCGGGACACAGCGGGACACAGCGGGGGACACAGCGAGCACACAGTGGGGGACACAGTGGGGGAAACAGCTGGACACAGCGGGGAACACAGCGAGGACACAGCGGCACCCAGGGGGACACAGCGTAGATACAGCGGAGACACAGCGTTACACAGCATGGTACAAAGCTGTGGACACAACGGGACACAGTGGGGGCACAGCGGGACACAGCGGGACGCAGTGGGACACAGCGGGGACAAAGCGTGAGACACAGCAGGGGACAGAGCTGGAGACAGCGGGGGACACAGCCGGGACACAGCGAGGACACAGCAGGACAGAGCGGCACACTGCAGGGCACAGCGTGGGACACAGTGGGACACAGCGGGGGACACAGTGGGAGTCAGCGGGGGACACAGCGAGGACACAGCGGGACACAGCGCTGACACTGCGGGTACACAACGGGGGACACAGCGCGGGACACAGCCGGACACAGCAGGACACAGTGGGGGACACATGCAGGACTCAGCGGGACAAAGCGGGGACACAGCGGCGACTCACCGTGGGACACAGCGGGGGACAAAGCGGGACACCACAGAACACAGTGAGAAACAGCGGGACACAGTGGGGAAACTGCGGGGACACAGGGGGACAAAGCGTGGGACACATAGGGACACAGCGGGACACAGTGGGACACAGCGGGGCACACAGGGGGGACACAGCGGGACCCAGCGGGGAACACAGCGAGGACACAGCGGGACCCAGCGGTACACAGCGTGGTACACAGCTGTGAACACAACGGGACACAGCTGTGAACACAACGGGACACAGTGGCACACAGTTGGGACAAAGCTTGAGACACAGCGGGGTACAGAGCGGGAGACAGCGGGGGACACAGCGAGGACACAGCGGGACAAAGCGCTGACACTGCGGGGGACACAGCTGGGGACACAGCGGGGGACACAGCCGGACACAGCGGGACACAGCGGTAGAAACAGGGGGGACCCAGCGAGACCCAGCGCGGGACACAGCGTGGACACATTGGGACATAGCGGGGACACAGCGGGACACAGCGGGGGACACAGCAGTACACAACGGGACACAGCGGGTCACAGCGAGGGACACAGAGGTGTACATAGCGGGACACAGTGGGGAACACAGGGAGGACACAGCGGGACCCAGTGGGACACAGCGTCGATACAGTGGGGACACAGTGGGGTACACAGCTGGGGACACAACGGGACACAGCGGGGGACACAGCGGGGACACAGCAGAACAGAGCGTGGGAAACAGCGAGGACACAGCGGGACACAGCGAGACACAGCGGGACACAGTGGGGACACAGCAATAGACACAGCGAGACACAGCAGGGGACACAGCGGGACACAGCGGGGAACACAGCGAGGACACAGCGGGGACACTGCGGGAACATAGTGGGACACAGCGGGGCACACAGCGGGACACAGCTTGGGACAAAGCGGGAACACAGCAGGACACAGCAGGGGACACAGCGAGGACACAGCGGGTCACAGTAGGACACAGCGTGGGACAAAGCGGGAGACAGCAGGGGACACAGCGAGGACACAGTGGGACACAGCGGCGACACATAGAGGACTCAGCGGGGGACACAGTGGGGGACAAAGCGGGACACAGCGGGACACTGCGGGGCACAGCGGGGGACACAGCGGGACACAGCGGGGGACACAGGGAGGACACAGCTTAACACAGCATGGGAAAAAGCGAGGACACAGCGGGACACAGCGAGACACAGCGGGACCCAGCGGGGTCCCAGCAGTGGACACAGCGGGACACAGCGCGGGACAAAGCGGGACACCACGGAACACAGCAGGACACAGCGTGAAAAAGCGGTGAACCTGTGGGGACACAGCGGGACACAGCGGGGGACACAGCGGGACCTAGCGGGACACAGCGGGAGACACAGCGGGACACAGCGTCTATAGAGCGGGGACACAGCGGGACACAGCGGTGACACAGCGGGTCCCAGCAGGGACACAACAAGGACACAGCGGATGACACAGCGGGACACAGCGGGACACAGACGGGGACACAGCGAGGGACACAGCGGGGGACACAGCGGGACACAGCGGGGACACAGCGGGACACAGCGGGGACACAGGGGGACTCAGCAGTGGACATAGCGGGGGACAAAGCGGGACACCACATGACACAGTGGGACACAGCGGGACACAGCGCGGACACTGCGGGGACACAGCGGGAGAAAGCGGGCGACCCAGCGGGACACAGCGGGACACAGGAGGATCCAGCGGGGAAACAGCGGGGACACAGTGGGACACAGCAAGGACACAGCGGGACACAGCGGGACACTGCGGGGCACAGCGGGGGACACAGCGGGACACAGCGGGGGACACAGGGAGGACACAGCGGAACACAGCATGGGACAATGCGAGGACACAGCGGGAAACAGCGAGACACAGCGGGATCCAGCGGGGACCCAGCAGTGGACACAGCGGATCACAGCGGGGGAC
>NW_012298744.1:0-3923 GCF_000151885.1 Dipodomys ordii | reverse complement strand
AAGAAGCAGAAGCGAGAGAAGCAGAAGAAGAAGAAGAAGAAACAGAAGAAGGAGAAGGAGCAGAAGGAGAAGCAGAAGCAGAATGAGAAGCAGAAAGAGAAGCAGAAGAAGCAGAAGAAGCAGTAGCAGGAGAAGCAGAAGCAGAAGAAACAGAAGAAGCCGAAGAATCAGAAGGAGAACCTGAAGCAGAAGGAGAAGCAGAAGCAGCAGAAGCTGGAAAAGCAGAAGCAGAAGAAACCGAACAAGCAGAAGAAGCAGAAGCAGAACGAGAAGCAGAAGAAGAAGGAGAAAGAGAAGGATTAGGAGTAGGAGGAGCAGAAGCAGAATAAGAAGCAGAAAGAGAAGCAGAAGGAGAAGCAGAAGGAGAAACAGAAGAAGCAGAAGCAGGAGAAGCAGAAGCAGAATGAGAAGCACAAGAAGGAGAAATTGAAGGAGAAGGAGAATGAGACGGAGAAGCAGAAGGAGAAGGAGGAGAAGCAGAAGAAGAAGAAGCAGGAGAAGCAGAAACAGAAGAAACAGAAGGAGAAGAGCAGAAGCAGAAGGAGAAGCAGAAGGAGAAGCAGAAGAAGCAGAAGCTGAAGCAGAAGAAGAAGAAACAGAAAAAGCAGAAGAAGCAGAAGAAGACGCAGAAGGAGAAGAAGAAGAAGGAGAAGGAGAAAGAGAAGGATTAGGAGTAGGAGAAACAGAAGGATAAGCAGAAGCAGAAAGAGAAGGAGAATGAGAAGCAGGAGAGGCAGAAGAAGCAGAAGCAGGAGAAGCAGAAGCAGAATGAAAAGCAGAAGAAGGAGAAATTGAAACAGAAGAGGATGCAGAAGGAGAAGCAGAAGCAGAAGCAGAAGTAGAAGCAGAAGAAGGAGAAGCAGAAGGAGAAGCATAAAGAGAAACAGAAGGAGAAGCAGGAGAACAGAAGCAGGAGAAGCAGAATCAAAAGAAATAGAAGAAGTATAAAAAGCAGAAGCAGAAAGAGAAGCAGAAACAGAAGGAGAAGCAGAAATAGAAGCTGAAGAAGCAGAAGCAGAACCTGAAGCAGAAGGAGAAGCAGGAGAAGCAGAAGAAGCATTATCTGGAGAAGAAGGAGAACCAGAAGGAGAAGCAGAAGCAGAAAGAGAAGCAAAAGCAGAAGGAGAAGCAGAAAGAGAAGCAGAAGAAACTGAAAAAGCAGAAGCAGTAGCAGAAGAAGCTGAAGATGCAGAAGCAGATAGAGAAGCAGCAGGAATAGCAGAATAACGACAAGGAGAAACAGAAGGAGAAGAAGAATGAGAAGCAGAAGGAGAAGCAGGAAAAACAGAAGAAGCAGAAACAGACGGAGAAGCAGAAGAAGGAGAAGCAGAAGCAGAAGAAGAAGCAGAAGGAAAAGCACAAGCAGAAGGAGATGCAGAAGGAGTAGCAGGAGAAGCAGAAGAAGCAGAAGCAGAAGGAGAAGAAGAAGGAGAAGAAGCAGAATCAGAAGAAGCAGAAGGAGAAGTAGAAAGAGAAGCCGACGAAGAGAAGCAGAACGAGAAGCAGGAGAAGCAGAAGAAGCAGAGCGTGAGAAGCAGAAGCAAAAGAAACAGAAGATATAGAAGGAGCAGAAGCAGAAGGAGAAGCAGAAGCAGAAGGAGAAGCAGAAAGAGAAGCACGAGAAGCAGAAGAAGCAGGAGAAGCAGAAGCAGAAGAAACAGGAGAAGCCGAAGAAGCAGAAGCAGAATCTGAAGCAGAAGGAGAAACAGAAGAAGCACAATCTGAAGAAGAAGCAGAAGAAACAGAAATAGTACAATAAGCAGAAGCAGAAGCAGCAGGAGAAGCAGAAGAAGAAGATGGAGAAGGCGAAAGAGGAAGATTAGGAGTAGGAGAAGCAAAAGGATAAGCAGAAGCAGAAAGAGACGCAGAAGGAGAAGCAGCAAGAGAAGCAGGAGTAGCAGAAGAAACAGAAGGCGTAGAAGCAGAATGAGAAGCAGAAGGAGAAATTGAAGCAGAAGCAGAAGCAGAAGGAGAAACAGAAGCAGAAGGAGAAGTAGAAGAAGGAGAAGGAGAAGCAGAAAGAGAAGCCGAACGAGAAGCAGGAGAAGCAGAAGCAGGAGAAGCAGAAACAGAAGAAGGAGAAGAAACAGAAGGAGAAGCAGAAACAGAAGGAAAAGCTGAATGAGAAGTAGAAGAAGCAGAAGCAGAAGAAGCAGAAGCAGAACCTGAAGCAGAAGGAGAAGCAGGAGAAGCAGAATCTGGAGAAGCAGAAGGAGAAGCAGAACTAGAAGCAGAAGAAACAGAAGAAGCAGAGGCAGTAGTAGAAGAAGCAGAAGATGCAGAAGCAGAAGGAGAAGCAGAAGGAAAAGCAGAAGAACGAGAAGGTGAAGGAGAAGGAGAAACAGAAGGAGAAGCAGAAAGAGAAGCAGAAGAAGGAGCAGGAGAAGGAAAAGCAGAAAGAGCAGCAGAAGGAGGAGCAGGAGATGCATAAACAGGAGAAGCATAAGCAGAACAAACAGGAGAAGGACAAGAAGCAGAAGCAGAAGGAGAAGCAGATACAGAAGGAGAAGCAGAAAGAGAAGGAGGGGAAGCAGAAGAAGCTGAAGCAGGAGAAGCAGAAGCATAAGAATCCGAAGAAGCAGAAGGAGAACCTGAAGCAGAAGGAGAAGCAGGAGAAGCATAAGAAGCAGAATCTGGAGAAGCAGAAGGAGAAGCAGAAGGAGAAGCAGAAGCAGAAAGAGAATCAAAAGCAGAAGGAGAAGCAGAAGAAACAGAAGAAGTAGAAGCAGTAGCAGTTGTAGCAGAAGCAGAACGAGAAGCAGAAGGAAAAGCAGAAGAACAAGAAGGAGAAGGGAAACAGAAGGAGAAGCTGTAGGAGAATAAGAAGGAGAAGCAGAAGAAGGAAAAGGAGAAGCAGAAGCAGAAGAAGATGCAGAAGGAGAAGCAGAAGAAGCAGAAGCAGAAGGAGAAGCAGGAAAAACAGAAGAAGCAGAAGCATAAGGAGAAGCAAAAGAAGGAGAAGGAGAAGCAGAGGCAGAAGAAGAAGCATAAGGAGAAGCACAAGCAGAAGGAGATGCAGAAGGAGAAGCAGGAGAAGCAGAAGAAGCAGAAGATGAAGGAGAAGCAGAAGTAGAAGGAGAAGGAGGAGAAGCAGAAGAAGAAAGAGAAGCGGAATGAGAAGCAGAAAGAGAAGCAGGAGAAGCACAAGAAGCAGAAGCAGGAGAATCCGAAAGAGTAGAAGCAGAAGAAGCAGAAACATTAGCAGAAGGAGAAGCAGAAGCAGACGGAGAAGCAGCAGAAGAAGTAGAACCAGAAATTCAGGCAGGAGAAACAGAAGAAGCAGAAGCAGAAGGAGAAGCAAAAAGAGAAGCAGTAGAAAAAGTAGAAGAAGCAGCAGAAGGAGAAGAAGCAGAAGAAGCAGAAAAACAAGCAGGAGAAGCAGAAGCAGAAAGAGAAGTAGAAGCAGAAGAAAGAGAAGCAGAAGAAGAAGCAGTAGAAGCACAAGAAGCAGAAGCAGGAGAAGCAGAAGATAAAGAAGAAGCATAAGAAGCAGAAGCAGAGGGAGAAACAAAAGAAGGAGAAAGAGCAGAAGAAGGTGAAGCAGAAGGAGATGCAGAAGCAGAAAGAGAAGCAGAAACAGAGGGAGAAGAAGAATGAGAAGTTGGAGAATAAGAAGAAGCAGAAGCAGAAAGAGAAGGAGAAGAAGGAGAAGGAGAAGCAGAAGGAGAAGGACAAGCAGGAGAAGCAGAAGAAGCAGAAGCGGGAGGATCAGAAGAAGAAGAAACAGAAGAAAGAGAAGGAGCAGAAGGAGAAGCAGAAGCAGAAAGAGAAGCAAAAGAGAAGCAGAAGAAGCAGAAGAATCAGTAGCAGGAGAAGCAGAAGCAGAAGAAACAGAAGAAGCCCAAGAAGCAGAAGGAGAACCTGAAGCAGAAGGAGAAGCAGAAGCAGCAGAAGCTGGAAAAGTAGAAGCAGAAGAAACAGAT
>NW_012298743.1:0-3923 GCF_000151885.1 Dipodomys ordii | reverse complement strand
CTGACAGAGGTGGCATTTGCTTAACTTTACAGAAAAAGTGCTGTTTTTATGCCAATAAGTCTGGCATTGTAAGAGATCGAGTTAAAAAACATCCAATGATGGGAGTATTATGGAGCTTACCCTGGATAGCACTACATGCAGAGGCCGTACAGGCTGGCTCAACATGGCACGCTGCCAGAAGCAGGAAGCACCCCATATAGCCTAAGACAGGGGCTCTCTCAGCTGGGCCAAAAGTCAACTCTGGCCATTTTTATAAAAGGAGGGGGAATTGTTGGAGACCCGAAACCTGCCTGAGAATGCTCTGGCCTCTTTCAAACACCTAATTGACAAGTAGCCGTTCTCAGAAATTCCAAGGTGTACATTTAAGATAACTTCCTAAAACAATATTTGGCTAACCATAAATATTCGCCCAGCCCTAAGCAAACAACATTTGACTAACCATAAAACTTCTCTTATCTCCAGCCCCTAGCAGATGGCGCCTGGCTAACCATAAATGTCTCTTTAAGAAATCACAGGAGATACCTTTAAGATGAGCACAATGGCCAAAAGGATAAGCACGACCCATCCCTGACCCCGGGACTTCTCACCCTTGCTTCTGCAAAGTTTTTTTCTTTCTTTCCCTTCCCCTGTCCCTTCGGGTATATAAACCCTGCCTCACTTTAATAAAGCAGACCTTGACGCGACTCAGAACGGCTCTGTCTTTCTTAATGCGCTTGGTCTCGATCCTCTCTCGCCCCCCTTGGTTCTTTCAGGAGGTGCCCCCTCAGATCCCCCACAAAATTACCTGGCCTGCTGGACGGGTCACAGGAGAAGCAGAAGAAGCAGAAGATGAAGGAGAAGCAGAAGTAGGAGAAGGAGAAGGAGGAGAAGCAGAAGCAGAAGGAGAAGCAGAAGCGGAATGAGAAGCAGAAAGAGAAGCAGGAGAGCACAAGAAGCAGAAGCAGGAGTAGCCGAAAGAGAAGAAGCAGAAGAAGCAGAATCAGAAGCAGAAGTAGAAGCAGAAGCAGAAGGACAAGCAGCAGAAGAAGTAGAACCAGAAATTCAGGCAGGAGAAACAGAAGAAGCAGAAGCAGAAGGAGAAGAAAAAAGAGAAGCACAAGGAGTAGTAAAAGAAGCAGCAGAAGGAGAAGCAGCAGAAGAAGCAGAAAAACAAGCAGGAGAAGCAGAAGCAGAAAGAGAAGTAGAAGCAGAAGAAGAAGAAGCAGAAGAAGAAGCAGTAGAAGCACAAGAAGCAGAAGCAGGAGAAGCAGAAGCAGAAGATAAAGAAGAAGCATAAGAAGCAGAAGCAGAGGGAGAAACAGAAGAAGGAGAAAGAGCAACAGAATGTGAAGCAGAAGGAGATGCAGAAGCAGAAAGAGAAACAGAAACAGAAGGAGAAGAAGAAGGAGAAGTTGGAGAATCAGAAGAAGCAGAAGCAGAAGCAGAAAGAGAAGGAGAAGAAGGAGAAGGAGAAGCAGAAGGAGAAGGACAAGCAGGAGAAGCAGAAGAAGCAGAAGCGGGAGGAGCAGAAGAAGAAGAAGAAGAAGAAACAGAAGAAAGAGAAGGAGCAGAAGGAGAAGCAGAAGCAGAAGGAGAAGCAAAAGAGAAGCAGAAGAAGCTGAAGAAGCAGTAGCAGGAGAAGCAGAAGCAGAAGAAACAGAAGTAGCCCAATAAGCAGAAGGAGAACCTGAAGCAGAAGAGAAGCAGAAGCAGCAGAAGCTGGAAAAGTAGAAGCAGAAGAAACAGAACAAGCAGAAGAAGCAGAAGAAGAACGAGAAGCAGAAGAAGAACAAGGAGAAAGAGAAGGATTAGGAGTAGGAGAAACAGAAGCATAAGCAGAAGCAGAAAGAGAAGGAGAATGAGAAGGAGAAGCAGGAGAAGCAGAAGAAGCAGAAGCAGGAGAAGCAGAAGCAGAATGAAAAGCAGAAGAAGGAGAAATTGAAAGAGAAGAAGATGCAGAAGGAGAAGCAGAAGCAGTAGTAGAAGCAGAAGAAGGAGAAGCAGAAGGAGAAGAATAAAGAGAAACAGAAGGAGAAGCAGGAGAAGCAGAAGCAGGAGAAGCAGAATCAGAAGAAATAGAAGAAGGAGAAGAAGCAGAAGCAGAAAGAGAAGCAGAAACAGAAGGAGAAGCAGAAATAGAAGCAGAAGAATCCGAAGAAGCAGAAGCAGAACCTGAAGCAGAAGGAAAAGCAGGAGAAGCAGAAGAAGCAGAATCTGGAGAAGAAGAAGGAGAACCAAAAGGAGAAGCAGAAGCAGAAAGAGAAGCAAAAGCAGAAGGAGAAGCAGAAGGAGAAGCAGAAGAAACAGAAGAAGCAGAATCAGTAGCCGAAGAAGCTGAAGATGCAGAACCAGAAAGAGAAGCAGAAGGAATAGCAGAAGAACGAGAAGGAGAAACAGAAGGAGAAGCAGAAGGAGACGCAGGAAAAGCAGAAGAAACAGAAACAGACGGAGAAGAAGGAAGAGAAGCCGAAGCAGAAGAAGAAGCAGAAGGAAAAGCACAAGCAGAAGGAGATGCAGAAGGAGAAGCAGGAGATGCAGAAGAAGCAGAAGCAGAAGGAGAAGAAGAAGGAGAAGAATCAGAATCAGAAGAAGCAGAAGCAGAAATAGAAAGAGAAGCCGACGAAGAGAAGCAGAACGAGAAGCAGGAGAAGCAGGAGAAGCACAAGCGGGAGAAGCAGAAGAAGAAGAAACAGAAGAAGGAGAAGGAGCAGAAGCAGAAGGAGAAGCAGAAAGAGAAGCAGGAAAAGCAGAAGAAGCAGAAGCAGGAGAAGCAGAAGGAGAAGAAACAGGAGAAGGACAAGAAGCAGAAGCAGAAGCAGAAGGAGAAGCAGAAACAGAAGGAGAAGCAGAAAGAGAAAGAGGGGAAGCAGAAGAAGCAGAAGCAGGAGAAGCAGAAGCATAAGAATCCGAAGAAGCAGAAGCAGAACCTGAAGCAGAAGGAGAAGCAGGAGAAGCAGAAGAAGCCGAATCTGGAGAAGCAGAATGAGAAGCTGAAGTAGAAGCAGAAGCAGAAAGAGAATCAAAAGCAGAAGGAGAAGCAGAAGAAACAGAAGAAGCAGAAGCAGTAGCAGTTGCAGCAGAAGCAGAAGGAGAAGCAGAAGGAAAAGCAGAAGAACGAGAAGGAGAAGGAGAAACAGAAGGAGAAGCAGAAGGAGAATCAGAAGGAGAAGCAGAAGAAGCAGAAGGAGAAGCAGAAGGAGAAACAGAAGCAGAAGAAACAGCAGAAAGAGAAGCAGAAGCAGAAGAAGATGCAGAAGGAGAAGCAGGAGAAGCAGAAGAAGCAGAAGCAGAAGGAGAAGTAGAAGAAGGAGGAGAAGGAAGAGCCGCAGAAGCAATAGGAGAAGCAGAAAGAGAAGCAGAAGCAGAATGAGAAGCAGAAAGAGAAGCAGTAGAAGCAGAAGAAGCAGGAAAAGCAGAAGCAGAAGAAAGAGAAGAAGACGAAGAAGAAGAAGAAGAAGCATAAGGAGAAGCATAAGGAGAAGCATATGGAGAAGTATAAGGAGAAGGAGTAGAAGCAGAAGAAGCAGAAGCAGGAGAAGCAGAAGCAGAAGTAAAAGAATAAGCAAAAGAAGCAGAAGCAGAAGCAGTGGGCGAAGCAGAAGAAGGAGAAGGAGAAGGAGCAGCAGAAGGAGAAGCAGAAGCAGAAAGAGAAGCAGAAACAGTAGGAGAACAAGAAGGAGAAGCAGGAGAATCAGAAGAAGCAGAAAGAGAAGGAGAAGAAGGAGAAGCAGAAGTAGAATCCGAAGAAACAGAAGAAGAAGTAGCAGAAGAAACAGAAGCAAAAGAAACAGAAGAAGGAGAAGAGCAGAAGCAGAAGCAGAAGGAGAAGCAGAAGCAGAAGGAGAAGCAGAAAGAGAAGCAGGAGAAGCACAAGAAGCAGGAGAAGCAGAAGCAGAAGAAACAGGAGAAGCCGAAGAAGCAGAAGCAGAATCTGAAGCAGAAGG
>NW_012298742.1:0-3924 GCF_000151885.1 Dipodomys ordii | reverse complement strand
ATGCTTCTGTTTCTTCTGCTTCTTCTTCTTCTGTTTCTTCTGATTCTACTTCTGCTTCTCCTTCTTCTCCTTTCTTTCTGCTTCTACTTCTGCTTCTTCTGATTCTCCTGCTTCTCCTTCTTGTTCTCCTTCTGTTTCTGCTTCTCTTTCTGCTTCTGCTTCTCCTTCTGCTGCTCCTTCTCCTTCTCCTACTTCTGCTTCTCCCACTGCTTCTGCTTCTTTTGCTTATTCTTTTTCTTCTGCTTCTGCTTCTCCTGCTTCTGCTTCTACTGCTTCTCCTTATGCTTCCCCTTATGCTGCTTCTTCTTCTTCTTCTTCCTCTTCTTCTCCTTCTTTTTCGTCTTCTTCTTCTTCCTTTCTTTCTTCTGCTTCTGCTTTTCCTGCTTCTTCTGCTTCTACTGTTCTGCTTCAGCTTATCCTTTTGCTTCTCCTACTCCTAATCCTTCTATTTCGCCTTATCCTTCTTGTCTTCTGCTTGTCCTGGTGCTACTGCTTCTGCTTATTCTACTATTTCTGTTTCTTCTGCTTCTGCTTCAGGTTGTGCTTCTTCTGTTTCTCCTTCTGCTTCAGATTCTGCTTCTGCTTCTTTGGCTTCCCCTGTTTCTTCTGCTTCTGCTTCTGCTGCTTCTTCTGCTTCTCCTGCTTCTCTTTCTGCTTCTCCTCCGCCTCTGCTTCTCTTTCTGATTCTGCTTCTCATTCTGCTTCTCCAGATTCTGCTTCTTCTGCTTCTCCTGCTTCTCCTTCTGCTTCAGGTTCTGCTTCTGCTTCTTCGGATTCTTATGCTTCTGCTTCTCCTGCTTCTGCTTCTTCTGCTTCCCATCCTTCTCTTTCTGCTTCTCCTTCTGTTTCTGCTTCTCCTTCTGTTTCTGCTTCTTCTCCTTCTTCTGTTTCTTCTGCTTCTGCTTCTCCTGCTTCTGCTTCTCCTTCTTCTCGTTCTGATTCTTTTTCTGCTTCTCCTTCTCCTTCTCCTTCTTCTGCTTCTCCTTCTGCTTTTACTTCTCCTACTGCTTCTGCTTCTTCGGCTTCTCCTGTTTCTTCTGCTTCTGCTTCTCCTGCTTCTTCTGCTTCTCCTGCTTCTCTTTCTGCTTCTCCTTCGCTTCTGCTTCTGCTCTTCTCCTTCTTCTGTTTCTTTTGCTTCTGTTTCTTCTGCTTCTTCTTCTTCTGTTTCTTCTGATTCTACTTCTGCTTCTCCTTCTTCTCCTCTTTCTGCTTCTACTTCTGCTTCTTCTGATTCTCCTGCTTCTCCTTCTTGTTCTCCTTCTGTTTCTGCTTCTCTTTCTGCTTCTGCTTCTCCTTCTGCTGCTCCTTCTCCTTCTCCTACTTCTGCTTCTCCCACTGCTTCTGCTTCTTTTGCTTATTCTTTTTCTTCTGCTTCTGCTTCTCCTGCTTCTGCTTCTACTGCTTCTCCTTATGCTTCCCCTTATGCTGCTGCTTCTTCTTCTTCTTCCTCTTCTTCTCCTTCTTTTTCGTCTTCTTCTTCTTCCTTTCTTTCTTCTGCTTCTGCTTTTCCTGCTTCTTCTGCTTCTACTGTTTCTCTTTCTGCTTCTCATTCTGCTTCTGCTTCTCCTTCTGCTTCTCCTATTGCTTCTGCTGCACTTCCTTCTCCTTCTCCTTCTACTTCTGCTTCTCCTTCTGCTTCTGCTTCTTCTGCTTCTCCTGCTTCTCGTTCTGCATCTTTTTCTGCTTCTGCTTCTCCTTCTGCTGCTTCTTCTGCTTCTGCTACTCCTTCTTCTGATTCTCCTTCTGATTCTCCTTCTACTTCTCTTTCTGCTGTTCCTTCTCCTTCTTCTGCTTCTCCCTCTGATTCTTCTTCTTATGCTTATTCTTTTTCTACTGCTTCTGCTTCTCCTGCTTCTGCTTCTTCTGATTCTACTTCTTCTCCTTATGCTTCTCCTTCTCCTTCTTCTTCTTCTTCTTCTTCTTCTTCTTCTTCTTCTTCTTCTTCTTCTTCTTCTTCTTCTTCTTCTTCTTCTTCTTCTTCTTCTTCTTCTTCTTCTTCTTCTTCTTCTGTTTCTTCTGCTTCTTCTTTTCCTGCTTCTTCTGCTTCTACTGCTTCTCTTTCTTCTTCTCATTCTGCTTCTGCTTCTCCTTCTGCTTCTCATATTGCTTCTGCGGCTTTTCCTTCTCCTTCTCCTACTTCTACTTCTCCTTCTGCTTCTGCTTTTTCTGCTTCTCCTGCTTCTCCTTCTGCTTCAGGTCCTGCTTCTGCTTCTTTGGCTTCTTCTGCTTATGCTTCTCCTGCTGCTGCTTCTTCTGCTTCTCCTGCTTCTCTTTTTGCTTTTCCTTCTGTTTCTGCCTCTCCTTCTGCTTCTGCTTCTTCTCCGTCTTCTGTTTCTTCTGCTTCTGCTTCTCCTGCTTCTGCTTCTCCTGCTTCTCGTTCTGCTTCTCTTTCTGCTTCTCTTTCTGCTTCTCTTTCTGCTTCTCCTTCTCCTTCTTCTGCTTCTCCTTCTGCTTCTGCTTCTCCTTCTGCTTCTGCTTCAATTTCCCCTTCTGCTTCTCATTCTGCTTCTGCGTCTTCTGTTTCTTCTGCTTCTCCTGCTTCTGCTTCTCCTGCTTCTCCTACTTCTCGTGCTGCTCTTCCTTCTGCGTCTCTTTCTGCTTCTGCTTATCCTTTTGCTTCTCCTACTCCTAATCCTTCTCTCTCGCCTTCTCCGACTTCTTCTTCTTCTGCTTCTCTTGCTACTTCTGCTTCTGCTTATTCTACTATTACTGTTTCTTCTGCTTCTGCTTCAGATTGTGCTTCTTTTGTTTCTCCTTCTGCTTCAGATTCTGCTTCTGCTTCTTCGGCTTCTCCTGTTTCTTCTGCTTCTCCTGCTTCTTCTGCTTCTCCTGCTTCTCTTTCTGCTTCTCCTTCTACTTCTGCTTCTCCTTCTGCTTCTGCTTCTGCTCTTCTCCTTCTTCTGTTTCTTTTGCTTCTGTTTCTTCTGCTTCTTCTTCTGTTTCTTCTGATTCTACTTCTGCTTCTCCTTCTTCTCCTCTTTCTGCTTCTACTTCTGCTTCTTCTGATTCTCCTGCTTCTCCTTCGTGTTATCCTTCTGTTTCTGCTTCTCTTTCTGCTTCTGCTTCTCCTTCTGCTGCTCCTTCTCCTTCTCCTTCTTCTGTTTCTCACAGTGCTTCTGCTTCTGCTTCTTTTGCTTATTCTTTTTCTTCTGCTTCTGCTTCTCCTGCTTCTGCTTCTTCTGCTTCTACTGCTTCTCTTTATGCTTCTCCTTATGCTTCTTCTTCTTCTTCTTCTTCTTCTTCTTCTTCTTCTTCTTCTTCTTCTTCTTCTTCTTCTTCTTCTTCTTCTTCTTCTTCTTCTTCTTCTTCTTCTTCTTCTTCTTCTTCTTCTTCTTCTTCTTCTTCTTCTTGTTCTTCTTCTTCGTCTTCTTCTTCTCTTTCTTCTGCTTCTGCTTTCCCTACTTCTTCTGCTTCTACTGCTTCTCTTTCTGCTTCTCTTTCTGCTTCTCCTTCTCCTTCTGCTTCTCCTATTGATTCTGCTGCCCTTCCTTCTCCTTCTCCTTCTCCTACTTCTGCTTCTCCTGCTTCTTCTTCTGCTTCTCCTGCTTCTCCTTCTGCATCTTCTTCTGCTTCTTCTTCTTCTTCTGCTTCTGCTTCTCCTTCTTCTGCTTCTCCTTCTGATTCTCCTTCTGCTTCTCCTTCTGCTGCTCCTTGTCCTTCTTCTGCTTCTCCCTCTGATTCTGCTTCTTATGCTTATCCTTTTCTTCTGCTTCTGCTTCTCCTGCTTCTGCTTCTTCTGCTTCTACTTCTTCTCCTTATGCTTCTCCTTCTCCTTCTCCTTCTTCTTCTTCTTCTTCTTCTTCTTCTTCTTCTTCTTCTTCTTCTTCTTCTTCTTCTTCTTCTTCTTCTTCTTCTTCTTCTTCTTCTTCTTCTTCTTCTTCTTCTTCTTCTTCTTCTTCTTCTTCTTCTGCTTCTGCTTCTTCT
>NW_012298741.1:0-3925 GCF_000151885.1 Dipodomys ordii | reverse complement strand
TTTCTGCTTCTCCTTCTGCTTTTTCTGCTTCTCCTTCTGATTCTCCTTCTGGTTCTGCTTCTGTTTCTCCTTCTTGTTCTCGTTCTTCTGCTTTTCCTTCTGCTTCTCCTTCTGCTTCTGCTGCAACTGCTACTGCTTCTTCTGTTTCTTCTGCTCCTCCTTCTGCTTTTGATTCTCTTTCCGCTTCTGCTTCTCCTTCAGCTTCTCATTCTGCTTCTCCATATTCTGCTTCTTCTTCTTCCCCTGCTTCTCCTTCTGCTTCAGGTTCTGCTTCTTCGGATTCTTATGCTTCTGCTTCTCCTGCTTCTGCTTCTTCTGCTTCCCCTTCTTCTGTTTCTTCTGCTTCTCCTTCTGCTTCTCCTTCTGCTTTTGCTTCTCTTTCTGCTTCTGCTTCTCCTTCCGCTTCTCCAGATTCTGCTTCTTCTGCTTCTCCTGCTTCTCCTTCTGCTTCAGGTTCTGCTTCTGCTTCTTCGGCTTTTTCTGCTTCTGCTTCTCCTGCTGCTGCTTCTTCTGCTTCTCCTGCTTCTCTTTCTGCTTTTCCTTCTGTTTCTGCTTCTCCTTCTGCTTCTGCTTCTTCTCCTTTTTCTGTTTCTTCTGCTTCTGCTTCTCCTGCTACTGCTTCTCCTGCTTCTCGTTCTGCTTCTCCTTCTGCTTCTCCTTCTCCTTCTTCTGCTTTCTCCTTCTGCTTCTCCTTCTGCTTCTCCTTCTGCTTCAATTTCTCCTTCTGCTTCTCATTCTGCTTCTGCGTCTTCTCTTTCTTCTGCTTCTCCTGCTTCTGCTTCTCCTGCTTCTCCTACTTCTCGTGCTGCTTCTCCTTCAGCGTCTCTTTCTGCTTCTGCTTATCGTTTTGCTTCTCCTACTCCTAATCCTTTTCTTTCGCCTTCTCCTTCTCCTTCTTCTGCTTCTCCTGCTTCTCCTTCTGCTTCTCCGTCTCATTCTCATTCTCCTTCAATTCCTCCTTCTTGTGCTTCTGTTTCTGTTCTGCTTCTGCTTCTCCTGCTTCTGCTTCTGTTTCTCCTTCTGCTTCTCCTTCTGCTTCTCTTTCTGCTTCTCTTTCTGCTTCTGCTCCTCCTACTCCTAATCCTTCTCTTTTTCCCTCTTCTTCTGCTTCTCGTTCTGCTTCTGCTTCTTCTGCTTGTTCGGTTTCTTCTGCTTCTGCTTTTCCAGCTTCTGCTTCTTCTGCTTCTCCTTCTGCTTCAGGTTCTCCTTCTGATTCTTCGGCTTCTTCTGTTTCTTCTGCTTCTGCTTCTCCTGCTACTGCTTCTTCTGCTACTCTTTCTGCTTCTCCTTCTGCTTCTGCTTCTCCTTCTGTTCCTTCTCCTTCTTCTGTTTCTTCTTCTTCTGCTTCTCCCGCTTCTGCTTCTTCTGCTTCTCCTGCTTGTCCTTCTCCTTCTGCTTCTCCTTCTCCTTCTTCTGCTTCTGTTTCTTCTGATTCTCCAACTTCTCCTTCTTCTTCTCCTTCTATTTCTGCTTCTCTTTCTGCTTCTGCATCTCCTTCTGCTTCACCTTCTGCTACTCCTTCTCTTTCTTCTGTTTCTCCCTCTGCTTCTGCTTCTTATGCTTCTTCCTTTTCTTCTGGTTCTGCTTCTCCTGCTTCTGCTTCTTATGCTTCTACTGCTTCTTCTTCTGCTTCTTCTGCTTCTACTTCTCTTTCTGCTTCTGCTTCTCCTGCTTGTTTTTCTGCTTCTTCTGCTTCTTTTTCTACTTCTCTTTCTGCTTCTCTTTTTGCTTCTCCTTCTGCTTCTGCTTCTTCTGTTTCTGCTGCCTGAATTTCTGGTTCTACTTCTTCTGCTGCTTCTCCTTCTGCTTCTGCTTCTCCTTCTGCTTCTGTTTCTGCTTCTTCTCTTTCGGCTTCTCCTGCTTCTGCTTCTTGTCCTCCTCCTGCTTCTCTTTCTGCTTCTCATTTGCTTCTGCTTCTCCTTCTGCTTCTGCTTCTCCTCCTTCTCCTTCTCCTACTTCTGCTTCTCCTTCAGCTTCTGCTTCTTCTGCTTCTCCTGCTTCTCCTTCTGCATCTCCTTCTCCTTGTGCTTGTCCTTATGCTTCTTCTTCTGCCTCTGCTTCTCCTTCTCCTTCTTTTGCTTCTACTTTTGCTTCTGCTTCTTCTGCTTTTCCTGCTTCTCCTTCTGCTTCTGCTTCTTCTGCTTCTCCTTCTGCATCTTCTTCTGCTTCTGCTTCTCCTTCTCCTTCTTCTGCTTCTCCTTCTGATTCTCTTTCTGCTTCTTCTTCTTCTGCTTTACCTGCTTCTCTTTCTGCTTCTCCTTCTGCTTCTCCTTCTGTTTCTCCTTCTCATTCTTGTTCTACTGCTTTTCCTTCTGCTTCTGCTAAAACTGCTACTGCTTCTAATTCTTCTGTTTCTTCTGCTTCTCTTCTGCTTTTGATTCTCTTTCTGCTTCTGCTTCTCCTTCTGCTTCTCATTCTGCTTCTCCTGATTCTGATTCTTCTGCTTCTCCTGCTTCTCCTTCTGCTTCAGGTACTGCTTCTGCTTCTTCGGATTCTTATGCTTCTGCTTCTCCTGCTTCTGCTTCTTCTGCTTCCCCTCCTTCTCTTTCTGCTTCTCCTTCTGCTTCTGCTTCTTGTCCTTCTCCTGTTTCTTCTGCTTGTTCTTCTCCTGTTTCTGCATCTCCTGCTTCTCCTTCTGCTTTTCTTTCTGCTTCTCTTTCTGCTTCTCCTGCTGCTTTTCCTTCTCCTGCTCCTTCTTCTGCTTCTCTTTCTGCTTCTCCTTCTGTTTCTCCTTCTCCTTCTCCTTCTCGTTCTTCTGCTTTTCCTTCTGCTTCTCCTTCTGCTTCTACATCTTCTGCTGCTGCCTCTGCTTCTTCTGTTTCTTCTGCTTCTCCTTATGCTTCTCCTTCTGCTTTTGCCTCTCTTTCTGCTTCTGCTTCTCCTTCTGCTTCTCCAGATTCTGCTTCTTCTGCTTCTCCTGTATCTCCTTATGCTTCAGGTTCTGCTTCTGTTTCTTCGGCTTCTTCTGCTTCTGCTTCTACTGCTGCTGCTTCTTCTGCTGCTCCTGCTTCTATTTCTGCTTTTCCTTCTGTTTCTGCTTCTCTTTCTGCTTCTGCTTCTTCTCCTTCTTATGTTTCTTCTGCTTCTGCTTCTCCTGCTTCTGCTTCTCCTGCTTCTCGTTGTGCTTCTCTTTCTGCTTCTCTTTCGCTTCTCCTTCTCCTTCTCCTTCTTCTGCTTCTCCTTTTGCTTCTGCTTCTCCTTCTGCTTCAATTTCTCCTTCTGCTTCTCATTCTGCTTCTGCGTCTTCTGTTTCTTCTGCTTCTCTTGCTTCTGCTTCTCCTGCTTCTCCTACTTCTCGTGCTGCTTCTCCTTCTGCGTCTCTTTCTGCTTCTGCTTATCCTTTTGCTTCTCCTACTCCTAATCCTTCTCTTTCGCCTTCTCCTTCTTGTTCTTCTGCTTGTCCTAGTGCTGCTGCTTCTGCTTATTCTACTATTTCTGTTTCTTCTGCTTCTGCTTCAGATTTGCTTCTTCTGTTTCTCCTTCTGCTTCAGATTCTGCTTCTGCTTCTTCGGCTTCTCCTGTTTCTTCTGCTTCTGCTTCTCCTGCTTCTTCTGGTTCTCCTGCTTCTCTTTCTGCTTCTCCTTCTGCTTCTGCTTCTCCTTCTGCTTCTGCTTCTGCTCTTCTCCTTCTTCTGTTTCTTTTGCTTCTGTTTCTTCTGCTTCTTCTTCTTCTGTTTCTTCTGATTCTACTTCTGCTTCTCCTTCTTCTCCTTCTCTTTCTGCTTCTTCTGATTCTCCTGCTTCTCCTTCTTGTTCTCCTTCTGTTTCTGCTTCTCTTTCTGCTTCTGCTTCTCCTTCTGCTGCTCCTTCTCCTTCTCCTTCTTCTGCTTCTCTCACTGCTTCTGCTTCTGCTTCTTTTGCTTATTCTTTTTCTTCAAGCTTCAGCTTCTCCTGCTTCTGCTTCTTCTCCTTCTACTGCTTCTCCT
>NW_012298740.1:0-3925 GCF_000151885.1 Dipodomys ordii | reverse complement strand
TACACAGCGGGACAGAGCGCGGACACAGCGGGACACAGTGGGACACAGCTTGACACAGCGGGAGACACAACGGGACACAGCGGGGACAGAGCGGGACACTGCGGGACACAGCGGGGACAGAGCGGGACACAGAGGAGGACACAGTGGGGGACAAAGCGAGACACCACGGGACACAGTGGGACACAGTGGGGACACAGCGGGGACACAGCGGGGACACAGCGGGGACTCAGCAACGACACAGCGGGGGACACAGCGGGACACAGCGGGGGACACAGCGGGGGACAAAGAGGCTGACACAGCAGGACACAGCGGGACACATCGGGGACACAGCAGGGACCCAGCGGGACACAGCTGGAAACAGCAGGGACAAAGTGAGAACAGTGCGGGACACAGCGTCGACAAAGCGGGGACACAGAAGGACACAGGGTAGAAGAGGGGGAAACAGAGGGACACAGCAGGACACAGCGGGGACACAGCGAGGACACAGCGGGACACAGCGGGACACAGCGAGGAAAAGGCAGTGGACACAAAGGAACACAGCCGGAGACACAGCGGGACACAGTGCGAAACAGCGGAGACACAGCGGGGGACACAGCGAGGACACAGCGGGACACATCGGGGGACACAGCAGGGACCCAGCGGGGACACAGCGGGACACAGAGGGGACACAGCGGACACAGCGGGGGGTCATAGAGAGGACACAGCGGGTCACAGGAGGACAAAGCGGAGACACAGGGGGGACACTGCTGGGGACACAGTGGGACAGAGCAGGGGACACAGCGGGACACAGCGGGACACAGCAGGGGACACAGCGGGACACAGCGGGGGACACAGCGGGGATACAGCCGGGGCACAGGGGTACACAGCGGGACAGAGCGGGGACACAGCGGGACACAGTGGGACACAGCTGGACACAGCGGGAGACACAACGGGGCCAAGCGGGGGACAGAGCGGGACACAGAGGGGCACAAAGCCGGAGACACAGCGGGACACAGCGGGGGACACAGCGGGACACTGCGGGACACAGTGGGGACAGAGAGGGACACAGTGGGGACACAGCGGGGACACAGCGGGGACACAGCAGGGACACAGCAGGACACAGCGGGGACACAGCTGGGACGCAGTGGGGGACACAGCGGGACACAGCCAGACACAGCGGTAACAAAGCTGGGACACAGCAGGACACAGCGGGGGACACAGCGGGGACACCGCGGGACACAGCGGGGGTCATAGAGAGGACACAGCGGGTCACAGGAAGACAAAGCGGAGACACAAGGGGGACACTGCTGGGGACACAGTGGGACAGAGCAGGGGACATAGCGGGACACAGCGGGACACAGCGGGGACACAGCGGGGGACACAGCAAGGACACAGCGGGAAACAGCGTGGACACAGCGGCGGACAGCGGGGACACAGCGGGACACAGCGGGGACACAGCAGGGACAAAGACGGGGACAGCAGGGAGACTCATCGGGACACAGTGGGACACAGCGGGGACACAGCGGAACACAGCGGGGGACACAGCGGGGATACAGCCGGGACACAGGGGTACACAGCGGGACAGAGCGGGGACACAGCGGGACACAGTGGGACACAGCTGGACACAGCGGGAGACACAACGGGACAAAGCGGGGGACAGAGCGGGACACAGAGGGGCACAAAGCCGGAGACACAGCGGGACACAGCGGGGGACACAGCGGGACACTGCGGGACACAGTGGGGACAGAGCGGGACACAGTGGGGATACATCGGGGACACAGCGGGGACACAGCAGGGACACAGCAGGACACAGCGGGGACACAGCTGGGACGCAGTGGGGGACACAGCGGGACACAGCCAGACACAGTGGTAACAAAGCTGGGACACAGCAGGACACAGCGGGGGACATAGCGGGGACACAGCGGGACACAGCGGTGGTCATAGGGAGGACACAGCGGGTCACAGGAGGACAAAGCGGAGACACAGGGGGGGACACAGTTGGGGACACAGTGGGACACAGCAGGGACACAGCGGGACACAGCGGGGACACAGCGGGACACAGCGTGACACAGCAGGACACAGCGGGGGGACACAGCGGGGGACACAGGGGGACACAGCTGTGGACACAGCGGGGACACAGCGGGACATAGCCAGACACAGCGGTAACAGAGCTGGGACACAGCGGAGGACACAGCGGGGACACAGCCGGGACACAGGGGTACACAGCGGGACAGAGCGGGGACACAGCGGGACACAGTGGGACACAGCCGGGACACAGGGAACACAGCGGGGACACAGCAGCGACACAGCCGGGACACAGGGGTACACAGCGGGACAGAGCGGGATACACAACGGGACACAGCGGGGACAGAGCGGGACACAGAGGGGGACAAATCGGGAGACACAGCGGGACACAGCGGGGGACACAGCGGGACACTGCGGGACACAGTGGGGACAGAGCGGGACAGAGCGGGGACACAGCAGAGGACACAGCGGGGGACAAAGCGAGACACCACAGGACACAGCGGGACACACCGTGGACACAACGGGGGTCACTGCGCGGACACAGCGGGACACAACGGGGGACACAGCGAGGACATAGCGTGATACAGCGGGAGACACAACGGGACACAGCGGGGACAGAGCGGGACACTGCGGGACACAGTGGGGAAAGAGCGGGACACAGCGGGACACAGCTGGGGACACAGCGGGGACACAACGGGACACAGCGGGACACAGCGGGACACAGTAGGACACCGGGGGACACAGCGGGGACGCAGCGAGGGACACAGCGGGACACAGCCAGACACAGCGGTAACAGAGCTGGGACACAGCGGGGGCACAGTGGAACACAGCGGGGGACACAGCGGGGACACAGCCGGGACACAGGGGTACACAGCGGGACAGAGCGTGGACACAACGGGGGTCACTGCGCGGACACAGCGGGACACAACGGGAGACACAGCGAGGACATAGCGTGATACAGCGGGAGACACAAAGGGACACAGCGGGGACAGAGCGGGTCACTGCGGGACACAGTGGGGACAGAGCGGGACAGAGCGGGACACAGCTGGGGACACAGCGGGGACACAGCGGGACACAGCAGTACACAGTGGGACACCGGGGGACACAGCAGGAGACAGCCGGGGACACAGCGGGGACGCAGCGGGGGACACAGTGGGACACAGCCAGACACAGCGGTAACAGAGCTGGGACACAGCGGGGACACAGTGGAACACAGCGGGGGACACAGCGGGGACACAGCCGGGACATAGGGGTACACAGCGGGACAGAGGGTGGACACAACGGGGGTCACTGCGCGGACACAGCGGGACACAACGGGAGACACAGCGAGAACATAGCGTGATACAGCGGGAGACACAAAGGGACACAGCGGGTCACTGCGGGACACAGTGGGGACAGAGCGGGACACAGCGGGACACAGCTGGGGACACAGCGGGGACACAGCGGGACACAGCAGGACACAGTGGGACACCGGGGGACACAGCAGGAGACAGCCGGGGACACAGCGGGGACGCAGCGGGGGACACTGCGGGACACAGCCAGACACAGCGGTAACAGAGCTGCGACACAGCGGGGACACAGTGGAACACAGCGGGGGACACAGCGGGGACACAGCCGGGACACAGGGGTACACAGCGGGACAGAGCGGGGACACAGCGGGACACAGTGGGACACAGCTTGACACAGCGCGAGACACAACGGGACACAGCGGGGACAGAGCGGGACACTGCGGGACACAGCGGGAACAGAGCGGGGACTCAGCAACGACATAGCGGGGGACACAGCGGGACACAGCGGGGGACAAAGCGAGACACAACGGGACACAGCGGGACACAACGGGGACACAGCGGGGACACAGCGGGGACTCAGCAACGACACAGCGGGGGATACAGCGGGACACAGCGGGGGACACAGCGGGGGA
>NW_012298739.1:0-3925 GCF_000151885.1 Dipodomys ordii | reverse complement strand
CAATTTTTGCAGAGCAGGATGGTGCATAGTCAGCCACAAGGAATGTCTGCTATGTCAGGCAATCCAATCTACTCTTTCCGTGTTACCCAGTAGCCAGGTTTCAACACAAATGAATACAATGAGATTATACAAATGAGATTGTCATTTTTTCCTCTCCTGAATCAAAATTCTGTCAAATGATTTCTGTCTTCCTGCTGTTTATGCAGTATTTCTCATGATCTTTTCTACTATTTTGTCTTCATTATTGATGTTCATAGTACTGTTTATTGTTGAGTGTCTATGCCATTTTTAGGGCTTGAACTCAACGTTTGTCTTCCTTGTGTTTTTTGCTCATGGCTGATCACACTCTACCCTTTGAGCCACATCCTCAACTTCTCCTTCTTGCTGGACAATTGCAAATATATTTTCACATTTTTGTCTGTTTAGACTGACATTGAACCAAAATCTTCAAGTTTTAGCTTCCTGAGTTTTTAGGATTCTACACATGAGCCACTAACACCAAGCTTTGCTTTACTGTTACTTTAGTTATGTGGTAGAAGAAAGTGGAAGCATATTTGTGTTAAATGTGCAATTTTCAAATACAAGTTGGAATCAACTTGATATAACGTAACAGTTATCAACTTTAACAGTTAAATCAATGAATAGTTCACATTCCCACAGAAATATAATTGAAAACAAAAGGCATAATTGTTTTCCCTAAACAAGTAATGGAACCATGAACTTGTCTCACCATACAATTCATGTTTTCTATGAGTTTAATTACCAGACTTCCAATACAAAAAAGTAAATATATAAATTGTATACCATAAGGAGAAAAGTGATTATAGTTAAGAATAGATATTTCATCACAGCCAAAAGATAACTTTTCGAGCAGTCTGACTAAAAAGAAATGTTACATACAGAAACTAATGGATATGATATAGTTTGATCATTACACAACATATAAATGAATGGGATTACCACTCCATACTTCATAAATGTGTAAAAAATAATTTTGTAGCTAGGTGCCAGTGGTTGATGCTTGTAATCTTAGTTACTAAGGAGTCTGAGGGCTGAGAATCATGGTTCAAAGCCAGCCTAGGCAGGAAAGACTGAGAGACTTTTTGTTTGTTTAATTTTGGTCAATCGTCAGGCTTGAACTCTGGGCCTGGGCACTGTCCCTATGCTCTACAGCTCAAGGTGAGCATTCTACCACTTGAGCCACAGCACCACTTCCGGTTTTCTGGTGGTTTTATTGGAGACAAGAGTCTCACAAACTTTCCTGCCTCAGCTGGTTTTGAAACACAATTCTCAGATCTCAGTCTCCTGAGTAGCTAGGATTACTGCCATGAGCCACTGGCACCGGCTCCTTGAGACTATCTTCAATGAGCCACCAGAAAACTGGCAGTGGCTCAAGTGGCAGACAACTAGCTTTGAGGTCAAGCGCTGAGGGACAACGTCCAGGCCCAGATTTCAAGCCCCATGACTGACAAAATTTAAAAATAAACTGTTAAAAATAAACAAATATTTTGGTATAAATGTTAAAATATAATTCTAAAAATTTTTAAATCCTCACTAGATATAATAGTTTATATAAATGAGGAGAAGTGTTTTCTGGTTTTGGTAACCATTGAATCAATTGTGTAAGTTATACATTTCTCAATGAATTCATGTTTATGTATTTATATACTTATATGCCATAAGTATAATTAATTGATAAGTGATAGGCAGTGATGTTTTAGGAATCTCGTTTGGCTTTCTAACATTAACCTTCCTACCCTAAAATCAATTTGCCCTCCAACCTTTTCAGAGATTTCATTTACAGTAAAGTTACTCATCTCATTGGAGCATAAAGGTATAAGTCATCATTATTGTTTGGAATAACTGTCACATTCACATGCATTTCACTTAGTTTAAGAACCATGCCAGTAATAGCAAAATGTCTTCTGAGCTTTTCACTCTCTTAAGAGATGAAAAATCTTTATATATCTAATTTTTTCTGCCTAACATCCTATATCTTAGGAAGAACTTTTTGTGTAACAATGTGTTCCTGATTAGAAGACTGGAACAAAAGCAATAATGAAAATAGCCAAGGAAAATACTTAGAAACAATTTTAAAAGCAATGGCAGACAAGCCTGTATTCATCGGTTTCAATGAGAATATACATTAAAATATGCTCTATTTAAAGAGCAATAATTAAACTTTAATTAGCAGTGAAGAAGAGAACAGAAAATGGTGTTTGAAGACAGCTTGACTTTAAAAAATTCAACAAAAGCATAATGGATTTTTCTTGTTTTGCTATATAGTTGCAAAAATAATAGAGAGCAACACCCAAAGGCAGGAAACACCTAAGCCAAAGCAGTAAACTTTAGTCTATAAAATAATTGTGAGTGTATGACTCTTTCAAAGTCAGGCTTGCAAAGAGAAAAGTGTATTTGCTTTAGTGTGAACAATAAAAAATATAAAAATCCTTTATTAATGTTTAACATATAATGACTAGAACTTCTCATGTTGGAGAAGAGGAAAGGTATGAAAAAGTGCAACATTGACTATTCCCCAAGAGCATTCTTTTTATCGCCTATGGCAACGGAAGTAGCCTTGGTTACTCTTAGTATCATGCTTGTTTATATTTAGAAGCATTATTTGTTGCTGGGTTATAAGCTGCAAAACCTTAAATATGAATAGAGTCATTTCCTAAGAGAGGAAAATTGCTGTTTAAACAAACCTAAAATATCAAAGACATAGCATAGTGGAAACTATTTTCCAGCTATATCACAATGGGTAGGTATAGATTTGTTTCCCATTGTTTCAGGGGAACCATTTGTTTATCTTCTTTTTCACCATTTAGTGATCCTATAAAATATACCATCCTGGGATTGCTGTAACTTTACTGGATTCTCTAATTGTGTTTCTGTTACTGTTTTACCTTATTTTTATTACTTTAGAAACTGTAACTCAAAATGAGATAAATTAACTTTATAATTATAATTTATAAATTTATAAATTAACTTTATAATTAACTTCTGCCAAGTTCTCAAACTTATTAGCATAAAGTTTTGAGAAGTATTCCCTTATAATGTTCTGAATCTTGTTTGTTTCTGTGGTGATGTGTACATTCTCATCTCTGAGTTTATTTATTTGGGTGTGTTCTATTCTTTTTCTGTTAAGATTTGTTAAGGGTCTGTCAATTTTGTTGATTTTTTTCAAAGAACCAACTCATTGTTTGATTGATTATTTCTATGGTTTTTTTGGATTCTATTTCATTTAATTCTGATTTAATTTTAATTATTTATTTCCACCTACTGTATTGAGGTTTATCTTTCTGCTCTTTTTCAATGAGGCTCTGATGTCTAATTAAATTGTTGGTTTCAGATCTATCCAATTTGTTGATGTACGAACTCAGAGCTATAAACTTGCCTCTGAGTACTGACTTTGCTGTGTCTCAGAGGAGCTGATAATTTGTGTGCTCATATTTGTTGAATATCATGAATATTTGAATTTCGTTTCTAATCTCTTCCATGACCCATGCGTGATTCAGCAGTGTATTCTTCAACCTCCATGTGAATTCTTTGGTGGTTTTTGTTGTTGTTGAATTCTAATTTTATTCCCTTGTGGTCTGAAAGAATGCAATGTATACCTTCAATGTTTCTGAATTAGGACAATGGGTTCTTTTCTTGTATAGCAAAAAAGAACTCACAAATTAACTGGCACTTTGTCATTTCTCTATGTTCAATTCCTCTTTTGAGATCAGTTTCCACCTGCAGTAACAGTTTCTTCTACTAGCTTCCAGTAACAATCTATGGCACTGCTCGAGGTAAAATGAATGTTTTCAGGCTTCATTGAACTAGTACAAAGACATCTTTGTACATGAGGTAACACGCCTTTCAGAAACAACTTATTAAATACAAAATATAAAATTTAAATGGCTTATAAAAATATTATTCA
>NW_012298738.1:0-1790 GCF_000151885.1 Dipodomys ordii | reverse complement strand
GAGAAGCAGGAGAAGAAGAAGAGTACAAGCGGGAGAAGCAGAAGAAGAAGAAACAGAAGAAGGAGAAGGAGCAGAAGCAGAAGGAGAAGCAGAAAGAGAAGCAGGAAAAGCAGAAGAAGCAGAAGCAGGAGAAGCAGAAGGAGAAGAAACAGGAGAAGAACAAGAAGCAGAAAGAGAAGCAGTAGAAGCAGAAGAAGCAGGAAAAGCAGAAGCAGAAGAAAGAGAAGAAGAAGAAGAAGAAGAAGAAGAAGAAGAAGAAGAAGAAGAAGAAGAAGAAGAAGAAGAAGAAGAAGAAGAAGAAGAAGAAGAAGAAGCAGCAGCAGCAGCAGCATAAGGAGAAGCATAAGGAGAAGCATAAGGAGAAGCATAAGGAGAAGCAGTAGAAGGAGAAGAAGCAGAAGCAGGAGAAGCTGAAGCAGAAGAAAAAGAATAAGCAAAAGAAGCAGAAGCAGTGAGAGAAGCAGAAGAAGGAGAAGGAGAAGGAGCAGCAGAAGGAGAGCAGAAGCAGAAAGATATGCAGAAACAGAAGGAGAAAAAGAAGGAGAAGCAGGAGAATCAGAAGAAGCAGAAAGAGAAGGAGAAGCAGGAGAAGCAGAAGTAGAGTCAGAAGAAACAGAAGAAGAAGAAGCAGAAGAAACAGAAGCAAAAGAAACAGAAGAAGGAGAAGAGCAGAAGCAGAAGCAGAAGGAGAAGGAGAAGCAGAAGGAGAAGCAGAAAGAGAAGCAGGAGAAGCAGAAGAAGCATGAGAAGCCGAAGCAGAAGAAACAGGAGAAGCCGAAGAAGCAGAAGCAGAATCTGAAGCAGAAGGAGAAACAGAAGAAGCACAATCTGAAGCAGAAGCAGAAGAAACAGAAATAGTAGAATAAGCAGAAGCAGAAGCACCAGGACAAGCTGAAGAACAAGAAGGAGAAGGCGAAAGAGAAGGATTAGGTGTAGGAGAAGCAAAAGGATAAGCTGAAGCAGAAAGAGACGCAGAAGGAGAAGCAGCACGAGAAGTAGGAGAAGCAGGAGAAGCAGAAGCAAGAGAAGCAGAAGAAACAGAAGACGCAGAAGCAGAATGAGAAGCAGAAGGAGAAATTGAAGCAGAAGGAGAAGGAGAAGCAGAAGGAGAAGCTGAAGAAGGAGAAGGAGAAGCAGAAAGAGAAGCAGAAAGAGAAGCACAACGAGAAGCAGGAGAAGCAGAAGCAGGAGAAGCAGAAGCAGAAGAAACATAAGAAGGAGAAGAAGCAGAAGCAGAAGGAGAAGCAGAAACAGAAGGAAAAGCAGAAATAGAAGCAGGAGCAGCAGAAGAAGCAGCAGCAGGAGAAGCAGAAGCAGAAGAAGCCGAATAAGCACAAGCAGAACCTGAAGCATAAGGAGATACAGGAGAAGCAGAAGAAGCAGAATCTGGAGAATCAGAAGGAGAAGCAGAAGCAGAAAGAGAATCAAAAGCAAAAGGAGAAGCATAAGGAGAAGCAGAAGATACAGAAGAAGCAGAGACAGTAGCAGAAGATGTAGAAGCAGAAGGAGAAGCAGAAGGAAAAGCAGAAGAACGAGAAGGAGAAGGAGAAACAGAATGAGAAGCAGAAAGAGAAGCAGAAGAAGGAGCAGGAGAAGGAAAAGCAGCAGGAGAAGCAGAAAGAGCAGCAGAAGGAGAAGCAGGAGATGCAGAAACAGGAGAAGCAGAAGCAGAAGAAACAGGAGAAGGACAAGAAGCAGAAGCAGAAGGAGAAGCAGAAACAGAAGGAGAAGCAGAAAGAGAAGGAGGGAAAGCAGAAGAAGCTGAAGCAGCAGAAGGAGAAGCAGAAAGA
>NW_012298737.1:0-2135 GCF_000151885.1 Dipodomys ordii | reverse complement strand
TTTTAAGAGAAGGAGAAGGAGAAGGAGAAGAAGCAGCAGAAGATGAAGCAGCAGATGAAGCAGAAAAACAAGCAGGAGAAGCAGAAGCACTAAGAGAAGTAGAAGCAGAAGAAGCAGAAGCAGAAGAAGAAGCAGTAGAAGCATAAGAAGCAGAAGCAGGAGAAGCAGAAATAGAAGAAATAAAGAAGCATAAGATGCAGAAGCAGATGGAGAAACAGAAGAAGGAGAAAGAGCACCAGAAGGTGAAGCAGAAGGAGATGCAGAAGCAGAAAGAGAAGCAGAAACAGAAGGAGAAGAAGGAGAAGTTGGAGAATCAGAAGAAGCAGAAGCAGAAAGAGAAGGAGAAGAAGGAGAAGGAGAAGCAGAAGGAGAAGGGCAAGCAGGAGAAGCAGAAGAAGCAGAAGCAGGAGAAGCAGAAGAAGAAGAAACAGAAGAAAGAGAAGGAGCAGAAGAAGAAGCAGAAGGAGAAACAGAAAGAGAAGCAGAAGAAGCAGTAGCAGGAGAAGCAGAAACAGAAGAAACAGAAGAAGCCCAAGAAGCAGAAGGAGAACCTGAAGCAGAAGGACAAGCAGAAGCAGCAGAAGCTGGAAAAGCAGAAGCAGAAGAAACAGAACAAGGAGAAGAAGCAGAAGCAGAACGAGAAGCAGAAGAAGAAGAAGGAGAAAGAGAAGGATTAGGAGTAGGAGGAGCAGAAGCAGAATAAGAAGCAGAAAGAGAAGCAGAAGGAGAAGCAGAAGGAGAAACAGAAGAAGCAGAAGTAGGAGAAGCAGAAGCAGAAGCAGAATGAGAAGCACAAGAAGGAGAAATTGAAGGAGAAGGAGAATAAGACGGAGAAGCAGAAGGAGAAGTAGGAGAAGCAGAAGAAGAAGCAGGAGAAGCAGAAGCAGAAGAAACAGAAGAAGGAGAAGAGCAGAAGCAGAAGCAGACGGAGAAACAGAAGCAAAAGGAGAAGAAGAAAAAGCAGAAGCTGAAGCAGAAGAAGAAGAAACAGAAAAAGCAGAAGAAGCAGAAGAAGAAGCAGCAGGAGAAGCAGAAGAAGAAGAAGAAGAAGGAGAAGGAGAAAGAGAAGGATTAGGAGTAGGAGAAACATAGGATAAGCAGAAGCAGAAAGAGAAGGAGAATGAGAAGGAGAAGCAGGAGAAGTAGAAGAAGCAGAAGCAGGAGAAGCAGAAGCAGAATGAAAAGCAGAAGAAGGAGAAATTGAAACAGAAGAAGATGCAGAAGGAGAAGCGGAAGCAGTAGTATAAGCAGAAGAAGGAGAAGCAGAAGGAGAAGCATAAAGAGAAACAGAAGGAGAAGCAGGAGAAGCAGAATCAGAAGAAATAGAAGAAGGAGAAGAAGCAGAAGCAGAAAGAGAAGCAGAAACAGAAGGAGAAGCAGAAAATGAAGCAGAAGAAGCCAAAGAAGCAAAAGCAGAACCTAAAGCAGAAGGAGAAGCAGGAGGAGCAGAAGAAGCAGAATCTGGAGAAGAAGAAGGAGAACCAGAAGGAGAAGCAGAAGCAGAAAGAGAAGCAAAAGCAGAAGGAGAAGCAGAAGGAGAAGCAGAAGAAACAGAAGAAGCAGAATCAGTAGCAGAAGAAGCTGAAGATGCAGAACCAA
This sequence comes from Dipodomys ordii, assembly GCF_000151885.1. NCBI lineage: Eukaryota > Metazoa > Chordata > Mammalia > Rodentia > Heteromyidae > Dipodomys > Dipodomys ordii. Next base: position 536 of record NW_012298737.1, on the reverse strand, counting down.
AAAGAGAAGCAGAAGGAATAGCAGAAGAACGAGAAGGAGAAATAGAAGGAGAAGCAGAAGGAGAAGCAGGAAAAGCAGAAGGAACAGAAGCAGACGGAGAAGCAGAAGAAGGAGAAGGAGAAGCCGGAGCAGAAGAAGAAGCAGAAGGAAAAGCACAAGCAGAAGGAGATGCAGAAGGAGAAGCAGGAAATGCAGAAGACGCAGAAGCAGAAGGAGAAGAAGAAGGAGAAGAATCAGAATCAGAAGAAGCAGAAGCAGAAATAGAAAGAGAAGCCGACGAAGAGAAGCTGAACGAGAAGCAGGAGAAGCAGAAGAAGCACAAGCGGGAGAAGCAGCAGAAGAAGAATCATAAGAAGGAGAAGGAGCAGAAGCAGAAGGAGAAGCAGAAAGAGAAGCAGGAAAAGCAGAAGAAGCAGAAGCAGGAGAAGCAGAAGGAGAAGAAACAGGAGAAGGACAAGAAGCAGAAAGAGAAGCAGTAGAAGTAGAAGAGGCAGGAAAAGCAGAAGCAGAAGAAAGAGAAGAAGAAGAAGACGAAG
>NW_012298736.1:0-3925 GCF_000151885.1 Dipodomys ordii | reverse complement strand
TCAAGCATAAGGATAGCACAAGTAGAAGGAGATGCAGAAGCAGAAGCAGGAGAAGCAGAAGAAGCAGAAGCTGAAGGAGAAGCAGAAGTAGGAGAAGGAGAAGGAGGATAAGCAGAAGGAGAAGCAGAAGCAGAATGAGAAGCAGAAAGAGAAGCAGGAGAAGGACAAGAAGCAGAAGCAGGAGAAGCCGAAAGAAAAGAAGCAGAAGAAGCAGAAACATTAGCAGAAGGAGAAGCAGAAGCAGAAGGAGAAGCAGCAGAAGAAGTAGAACCAGAAATTCAGGCAGGAGAAACAGAAGAAGCAGAAGCAGAAGCAGAAGGAGAAGCAAAAAGAGAAGCACAAGGAGTAGTAAAAGAAGCAGCAGAAGGAGAAGCAGCAGAAGAAGCAGAAAAACAAGCAGGAGAAGCAGAAGCAGAAAGAGAAGTAGAAGCAGAAGAAGCAGAACCAGAAGAAGAAGCCGTAGAAGCATAGGAAGCAGAAGCAGGAGAAGCAGAAGAAAAAGAAGAAGCATAAGAAGCAGAAATAGAAGCAGAGGGAGAAACAGAAGAAGGAGAAGGAGCAGCAGAAGATGAAGCAGAAGGAGATGCAGAAGCAGAAAGAGAAGCAGAAACAGAAGGAGAAGTTGGAGAAGCAGAAGAAGCAGAAGCAGAAAGAGAAGCAGAAGAGGGAGAAGGAGAAACAGAAGCAGAAGGACAATCAGGAGAAGCAGAAGAAGCAGAAGCGGGAGAAGCAGAAGAAGAAGAAGAAACAGAAGAAGGAGAAGGAGCAGAAGGAGAAGCAGAAGGAGAAGCAGAAATAGAAACAGAAGCAGAAGAAGCAGTTGCAGGAGAAGCAGAAGCAGAAGAAACAGAAGAAGCTGAAGAAGCAGAAGGAGAACCTGAAGCAGAAGGAGAAGCAGAAGCATCAGAAGCTGGAAAAGCAGAAGCAGAAGATACAGAACAAGCAGAAGAAGCAGAAGCAAAACGAGAAGCAGAAGAATAAGAAGGAGAAAGAGAAGGATTAGGAGTAGGAGGAGCAGAAGCAGAATTAGAAGCAGAAAGAGAAGCAGAAGGAGAAGCAGAAGGAGAAACAGAAGAAGCAGAAGCAGGAGAAGCAGAAGCAGAATGAGAAGCACAAGAAGGAGAAATTGAAGGAGAAGGAGAATGAGACGGAGAAGCAGAAGGAGAAGTAGGAGAAGCAGAAGAAGGAGAAGCAGGAGAAAAAGAAGCAGAAGAAGGAGAAGAGCAGAAGCAGAAGGAGAAACAGAAGCACAAGGAGAAGCAGAAGAAGCATAAGCTGAAGCAGAAGAAACTGAAAAAGCAGAAAAAGAAGAAGAAGCAGAAGAAGAAGAAGCAGGAAAAGCAGAAGAAAAAGAAGGAGAAGGAGAAAGAGAAGGATTAGGAGTAGGAGAAACAGACGGATAAGCAGAAGCAGAAAGAGAAGGAGAAGGAGAAGGAGAAGCAGGAGAAGCAGAAGAAGCAGAAGCAGGAGAAGCAGAAGCAGAATGAAAAGCAGAAGAAGGAGAAATTGAAACAGAAGAAGATGCAGAAGGAGAAGCAGAAGCAGAAGCAGAAGGAGAAGCAGAAGAAGGAGAAGGAGAAGGAGAAGCAGAAGGATAAGAATAAAGAGAAACAGAAGGAGAAGCAGGAGAAGCAGGAGAAGCATAAGCAGAAGAAATAGAAGAAAGAGAAGAAACAGAAGCAGAAAGAGAAGCAGAAAGAGAAGCAGAAACAGAAGGAGAAGCAGGAATAGAAGCAGAAGAAGCCGAAGAAGCAGAAGCAGAACCTGAAGCGGAAGGAGAAGCAGAAGAAGCAGAATCTGGAGAAGAAAAAGGAGAACCAGAAGGAGAAGCAGAAGCAGAAAGAGAAACAAAAGCAGAAGGAGAAGCAGGAGGAGAAGCAGAAGAAACAGAAGAAGCAGAAGCAGTAGCAAAAGAAGCTGAAGATGAAGAAGCAGAAAGAGAAGCAGAAGGAATAGCAGAAGAACGAGAAGGAGAAGGAGAAACAGAAGGAGAAGAAGAAGGAGAAGCAGAAGGAGAATCAGGAAAGGCAGAAGAAGCAGAATCAGACGGAGAAGCAGAAGAAGGAGAAGGAGAAGCAGAAGCAGAAGAAGAAGCAGACGAAAAGCACAAGCAGAAGGAGATGCAGAAGGAGAAGCAGGAGAAGCAGAAGAAGCAGAAGCAGAAGGAGAGAAGAAGTAGAAGAAGCAGAATCAGAAGAAGCAGAAGTAGAAAGAGAAGCCGACGAAGAGAAGCAGAACGAGAAGCAGGAGAAGCAGAAGAAGCAGAAGCGGGAGAAGCAGAAGAAGAAGGAACAGAAGAAGGAGAAGGAGCAGAAGCAGAAGGAGAAGGAAAAGCAGAAGGAGAAGCAAAAAGAGAAGCAGGAAAAGCAGAAGAAGCAGAAGCAGGAGAAGCAGAAACAGAAGAAACAGGAGAAGGACAAGAAGCAGAAGCAGAAGGAGAAGCAGAAACAGAAGGAAAAGCAGAAAGAGGAGGGGAAGCAGAAGAAGAGGAAGCAGGAGAAGCAGAAGCATAAGAAACCGAAGAAGCAGAAGCAAAACCTGAAGCAAAAGCGGAAGCAGGAGAAGCAGAAGAAGCAGAATCTGGAGAAGCTGAAGGAGAAGCAGAAGCTGAAAGAGAATCAAAAGCAGAAGGAGACGCAGAAGAAACAGAAGAAGCAGTAGCAGTTGCAGCAGAAGCAGAAGGAGAAGCAGAAAGAAAAGCAGAAGAACGAGAAGGAGAAGGAGAAACAGAAGGAGAAGCAGAATGAGAATTAGAAGGAGAAGCGGAAGAAGCAGAAGGAGAAGCAGAAGCAGAAGAAGCAGAAGGAGAAGCAGAAGGAGAAACAGAAGCAGAAGAAGCAGAAGAAGGAGAAGCAGAAGCAGAACAAGATGCAGAAGGAGAAGCAGGAGAAGCAGAAGAAGCAGAAGCAGAAGGAGAAGTAGAAGTAGGAGAAGGAAGAGCCGCAGAAGAAATAGGAGAAGCAGAAGGAGAAGCAGAAGCAGAATGAGAAGCAGAAAGAGAAGGAATAGAAGCAGAAGAAGCAGGAAAAGAAGAAGCAGAAGAAGAGAAGAGAGAGAGAGAGAGAGAGAGAGAGAGAGAGAGAGAGAGAGAGAGAGAGAGAGAGAGAAGAGAGAGAGAGAGAGAGAGAGAGAGAGAGAGAGAGAGAGAGAGAGAGAGAGAGAGAGAGGAGGAGGAGGAGGAGGAGGAGGAGAGGAGAGAGAGACGTGACGAAGACGAAGAAGAAGAAGAAGAAGAAGAAGAAGAAGAAGAAGAAGAAGAAGAGGAAGAAGAGGAAAAGGAGGAAGAGGAGGAAGAGGAGGAAGAAGAAGAAGAAGAAGAAGAAGAAGAAGAAGAAGAAGATTCCAACAGAAAAAATGAGTAGAAGATATGAGCATACAATTGAGAAAATTGAGAAAAGAAATCTAAATGGTCACTGGGAGCCAGTGGCTCATAGTTGTAATCTGAGCTACTCAGGAGGCTGAGATCTGAGGATTGTGGTTCAAATCCAGCCCAGGCAGGAAAGTCCCTGAGACTCTTACTTCCAATTAATCACCAGAAAAGCCAGAAGAGGAGCTATAGCTCAAGTTGTAGCATGCTAGCTTTTCTCACCAAAGCTCAGGGACATTGCCCAGGCTGTCAAACACAGACACAAACAGACACACAGACACACAGACACAGACACACACACCCCTACCCTAACACCCTAAATGGTCAACCAATGTAAAAATGCACTTCGATTCTTCAGTAATGTACAGAAATTTTAATATACCTCTGACTGGCAAAACTAGATGTGTTGGCTAGAAACTGATAGCTCAGCCTGAAATTCTAGCTATTCAGGAGGCTGAGGCCTGGAAAAATCAAGATTCTAAATATGTGAATCCACTATTATAGTTGGAGATTTTAATGCCCCTCTATCAATAATTGACATATCATCTAGTAGGCTGA
>NW_012298735.1:0-3926 GCF_000151885.1 Dipodomys ordii | reverse complement strand
GTCGATACAGCGGAGACACAGCGTTACACAGCATGGTACAAAGCTCTGGACACAACGGGACACAGTGGGGGCATAGCGGGACACAGCGGGACGCAGTCAGACACAGCGGGACACATCGGGACACAGCGGGGACAGAGCAGGACAAAGTCGGACACAGAGGGACACAGCGGGGAACACAGCGGGAGACAAAGAGGGACACCACGGAACACAGCGGGACACAGCAGGAAACAGCAGTGACACTGCGGGGACACAGTGGGACACAGCGGGGGACACAGCGGGACACAGAGGGGGACAGAGCGGGACACAGTGGGGGACACAGCCGGACACAGCAGGGGAAACAGTGGGGGACACAGCGGGACACAGCGGGACACAGCGAGGACACAGCGGGACAGAGCAGGACACTGCAGGGCACAGCGGGGGACACAGCGTGACACAGCGGGAGACACAGCGAGGACACAACGGAACACAGAGTGGGACACAGTGAGGACACAGCGGGACACAGCCGGGTCCCAGCAGTGGACACAGCGGGACACAGCGGGGGACACATCGGGACACAGCGGGGGACACATGGAGGACTCAGCGGGACAAAGCGGGGACACAGCGGCGACTCACCGGGGGACACAGCGGGGGACAAAGCGGGACAACACAGAACACAGTGGGAAACAGCGGGACACAGTGGGGAAACAGCGGGGAAACAGCGGGGACACAGGGAGACAAAGCGTGGGACACATAGGGACACAGCGGGGGACACAGTGGGGGACACAGCGGGACACAGCGGGGAACACAGCGAGGACACATCGGGACCCATCGGTACACAGCGTCGATACAGCGGGGACACAACGTTACACAGCGTGGTACACAGCTGTGAACACAACGGGACACAGTGGGAGCACAGCGGGAGACAGCGGGACACAGTGGGACACAGCGGGGACAAAGCTTGAGACACAGCGGGGTACAGAGCGGGAGACAGCAGGGGACACAGCGAGGACACAGCGGGACACAGCGCTGACACTGTGGGGGATACAACGGGGGACACAGCGGGGGACACAGCCGGACACAGCGGGACACAGCGGGGGACACAGGGGGGACACAGCGGGACCCAGTGCGGGACACAGCGAGGACGCATTGGGACACAGCGGGGACACAGCGGGACTCAGCGGGGGACACAGCAGTACACAGCTGGACACAGCGGGACACAGCGGGACACAGCAGGGGACACAGAGGGGTAAACAGTGGGACACAGCGAGGACACAGCGGGACCAAGAGGGACACAGCGTCGATACAGCGGGGACACAGTGGGGCACAGCGGGGTACACAGCTGGGTACACAACGGGACACAGCGGGGGACACAGCGAGGACACAGCAGAACACAGCGTGGGAAACAACGAGGACACAGCGGGACACAGCGAGACACAGCGGGACACAGTGGGGACACAGCAGTAGACACAGCGGGACACAGCGAGGACACAGCAGGGACACAGCGGGGACACACCAGCACCCAGCAGGACACAGCGGGGCACACAGCGGGACACAGCGGGACACAGCTTGGGACACAGCGGGAACACAGCAGGACACAGCCGGGAACACAGCGAGGATACAGCGGGACACAGCGGGACACAGCGTGGGACAAAGCGGGAGATAGCAGGGGACACAGCGAGGACACAGCGGGACACAGTGGCGACACATAGAGGACTCAGCGGGGGACACAGTGGGGGACAGAGCAGGACACAGCGGGACCCAGCGGGGACAAAGCGTGAGACACAGCGGTGGACAGAGCGGGAGACAGAGGCAGACACAGCGAGGACACAGCGGGACACAGCGGGGACACAGAGGTGGCTCACGGGGGCCACAGCGTGGGACAAAGCGGGACACCATGGAACACAGCGGGACACAGCGTGAAACAGCGGTGAACCTGCGGGGACACAGCGGGACACAGCGGGGGACACAGCGGGACACAGCGGGGTCACAGCAGGGACACTGCGGGACCCAGCAGGACACAGAAGGGTACACAGCGAGGCACAGCGGACACACAACGGGGACAGAGCTGGACACAGAGGGACACAGAGGGGACAGAGCGTGACACAGCGGGACACAGCAGAACACAGCAGGGGACTCAGCGGGACACAGCGGGGGACACAGGGAGTTCACAGCTGGACACTGAGGGAGACAGAGCCAGGACACAGCCGGACACAGCAAAACACAGCGTGACACAGTGGGGACACAGCAGGGGACACAGCGGGACACAGCGTGGGGCACAGAGGGACACAGCGAGGTACACAGCAGGGACAAAGCGGGACACAGCGGGGGACACAGCGAGGACAAAGCGGGACACAGCGGTGACACAGCGGGACACAGCTGGGGACACTGCGGGACACAGCGGGACCCAGCGGGGACAAAGCATGAGACACAGCGGTGGACAGAGCGGGAGACAGAGGCGGACACAGCGAGGACACAGCGGGACACAGCGGGGACACAGAGGTGGCTCAGGGGGGGCCACAGCGGGGGACAAAGCGGGACACCACGGAACACTGCGGGACACAGCGTGAAACAGCGGTGAACCTGCGGGGACACAGCGGGGGACACAGAGGGGACACAGCGGGGACACTGCGGGACACAGCAGGACACTCTGGGACACAGCAGGACACAGCAGGGGACACAGCGGGACACAGCGTTGGACACAGCGGGACACAGCGGGGACACAGAGGGGACTCAGCAGTGGACATAGTGGGGGACAAAGCGGGACACCACAGGACACAGTGGCACACAGCGGGACACAGCGGGGACACTGCGGGGACCCAGCGGGACAAAGCGGGGGACCCAGTGGGACACAGCCGGACACAGCAGGACCCAGCGGGGAAACAGGGGGGACACAGTTTGACACAGCGAGGACACAGCGGGACACAGCGGGACACTGCGGGGCACAGCGGGGGACACAGCAGGACACAGCGGGGAACACAGGGAGGACACAGCGGAACACAGCGTGACACAGTGGGGACACAGCAGGGGACACAGCGGGACACAGCCGGGGACACAGAGGGACACAGCGGGGTACACAGCAAGGACAAAGCGGGACACAGCTGGTGACACTGCGGGACACAGCGGGACACAGCGGGGACACAGCAAGGACACAGCGGGGGACACAGCGGGACACAGCCGGACACAGCCGGGGACACAGCGGGACACAGCGAGAGACACAGCGGGGGACACAGCGGGACACAGCGGGGAACAAATAGAGGACACAGCGGGACACAGCGGGACACAGCGTCGATAGAGTGGGGACACAGTGGGACACAGCGGTGACACAACGGGACTCAGCGGGGGACACTGCGGGACCCAGCGGGACCCAGCGGGGACAAAGCAAGGACACAGCGGGGGACACAGCGGGACACAGCGGGACACAGCGGGGGACACAGCGAGTGACACAGAGGGGGACACAGCGGGACACAGTGGGGAACACAGAGAGAGACACAGCAGGACCCAGCGAGACACAGCGTCGATACAGCAGGGACACAGCGGGGTACACAGCTGTTAACACAACGGGACACAGTGGGGGACACAGCGGGACACAGCGGGACACAGCTGGGGACACAGCGGGGGACACAGTGGGACACAGCGGGCGACACAGCGGGACAGGGCAGGGACACAGAGGGGACTCAGCAGGGGACATAACGGGGGACAAATCGGGACACCACAGGACACAGTGGGACACAGCGGGACACAGCGGGGACACTGCGGGGACACAGCGGGACAAAGCGGGGGACCCAGCGGGACCCAGCGGGACCCAGCGGGACACAGCAGGACCCAGCGGGGAAACAGCGGGGACACAGTGGGACACAGCGAGGACACAGCGGGACACAGCGGGACACTGCGGGGCACAGCGGGGGACACAGCGGGATACAGCGGGGGACACAGGGAGGACAGAGTGA
>NW_012298734.1:0-3927 GCF_000151885.1 Dipodomys ordii | reverse complement strand
ACAGCGTGACTCATGGAGACACAGCGGGACACAGCGGGTGACCCAGCGAGGACACAGCGGGACACAAATGGGGACACAGCAAGGACACAGCGGGACACAGCGGGAAAGAGCGGGACACAGCTGGGGACACAGAAGGACACAGCGGGGAACACAGCGAGGACACAGCGGGACACAGCGGGGGATACAGCGGGGGACACAGCGGGGACACAGCAGGGGCACAGTGGGAAACAGTGGGACACAGCGGGGGAGAATGCGGGATAAACTGGGATAAAGGGGGACACAGTGATGGATACAGCGGGGGACACAGAGCTGCACACAGCGGGAAAGAGTGGAACACAGCAGGGACACAGCGGGGCCACAGCGGGACATCACAGGAACAAAGCGAGGACAGAGCGGGACACAGAGGTACACAGCGAGGGACACAGCGGGGGACCGTGTGTACAAACCGTGGAACAACGGGGACACAGCGGGACACAGCTGGGACACAGCGGGGACACAGCGGCACATAGCGGGGGACACAGTGGGACACAGCAGGAGATACAGTGAGGACACACAGGGGACATAGGGGGACACTGCGGGACACAGTGGGACACAGCGGGGACACAGAGGGACATAGTTACACAGCGAGGACACACCAGGGACACAGCGGGACACAGCGGGGACACAGCCGGGACACAGCGGGACTCAGCGGGGACACAGCGGGGACACAGCGGGACAAAGCGGGGGACACAGAGGCAGACCCAGCATACACAGCGGGACAGAGCGGGACACAGCGGGACACAGCGAGAACACAAAGGGACACAGCGGGACATAGCGGGGGACACAGCAGGGGACACAGCGGGACACAGCAGGGGACACAGCTGGACACAGCGGGACACAGAGGGGACAAAGCAGGGGACAAGCGGGGACACAGCGGGACACAGCGGGACAAAACGGGACACAGCTGGACACAGCGGGGACACAACAGGGGACACAGCAGGGGACATAGCGGGGACACAGCCGGACACAGCAGGACACAGCGGGAAACAGCGGGGACACAGCGAGGACACAGTGGGACACAGCGAAGACACAGCAGGACACAGAGGGGACAGAGCGGGGGACAGCAGGGAGACACAGCGGGGACACAGCAGGGACACATCGGAACACAGTGGGGACACAGCGGGGGACAGCAGGGAGACACAGCGGGGACACAGCCGGGACACATCGGTACACAGCGGGACACAGCCGGTACACAGCAATACACAGCGGGACACAGCGGGAAACACAACCGGACACAGCGGGGGACACAGCGGGACACAGCGGGGGACACAGCGTGACGCAGCGGGACACAGTGAGGACAGAGCTGGACACAGTGGGGACACAGCGGGGGACATAGCGGGGCACAAAATCAGACACCACGGGATACAGCAGAACATAGCGGGGACACAGCGGGGGACACAGCGGGTGACACAGCGGGGGACACAGCGGGTGACAGCAGTGACACAGCTAGGGACCGCTGGGACACACCAGGAAACAGCGGGGGACAGCGGGGACACAGGGGGGACACAGCGAGACAGAACGGGGGACACAGCAAGGGACACAGCAGGGACACATCGGGTCACAGCGGGGACACAGTGGGGGACACAGCAAGGACACAGCGGGACACAGAGGGGGACACAGCGGGACACAGCAGGGGACCCAGCTAGGACACAGCGTGACACATGGGGACCCAGCGGGACCCAGCGAGGGACCCAGCGTGGACACAGCAGGACACAAATGGGGACACAGCAAGGACACAGCAGGACACAGCGTGAAAGAGCGGGACACAGTGGCGGATACACCCTGGGACACAGCGGGACACAGTGGGGACACAGCGGGACACAGCGGGCGACACAGCAGGACACTGCGGGGTACACAGCGGGACACAGCGGGACACAAAGCGACAAAGCAGTGACACAGTGGGGGACAGAGCGGGACACAAAGGGAGACACAGCGTTACACAGCGGGGACACAGCGGGACACAGCGAGGATACCGCAGGGGACACAGCAGGAGACAGAGGGGAACAAAGGGGGCACACAGCGGGACACAGTGGGTCATAGAGGGGTACACAGCGGGACACAGCGGGGACCCAGCAGGGGCACAGTGGGAAACGGCGGGACACAGCGGGGGACAAATCGGGACACACCGGGATACAGCGGGACACAGCGGGGGACACAGCAGGGGACACAGAGCCCCACACTGCGGGAGAGAGTGGAACACAGCAGGGACACAGCGGGGACACAGCGGGACACCGCAGGGACACAGCAGGGGCACAGTGGGAAACAGTGGGACACAACGGGGGACAAAGAGGAACAAACCGGGATACAGGGGGACACAGCGGGGGACACAGCGGGACCCAGGGGGGACACAGCGGGGACAAAGCGGGGACACAGCAGGGGCACAGTGGGAAACAGCGGGACACAGCGGGAAACAAAGCGGGACACACCGGGATATAGCGGGACACAGCGGGGACACAGCAGGGTACACAGAGACGCACACAGCGTGAGAGAGTGGAACACAGCAGGGACTCATCGGGGATACAGCAGGGACACAGCGGGGGACAGAGCAGGATATAGCGGGGGACACAGCGGGACACAGCGGGGACACAGCAGGACAGAGCGAGGAACACAGTGGGATATAGCAGGGGACACAACGAGGACAAAGCGGGACACAGAGGGACACAGCAGGGGACACAGCAAGGCCACAGCGGGACACAGCGGGACACAGTGGGGGACACAGCAGGGGACACAGCGAGGACACAGGGGGACGCAGCGGGACACAGCGGGGACACAGCGGGGGACACAACGAGGACACAGCGCCGGCATAGTGGGAAACAGCGGGGACACAGCGAGGACAGTGGGACACAGCGAAGACACAGCGGGACACAGAGGGGACACAACGGGGGACAGCAGGGAGACACAGCGGGGACACAGCGGGGACACTTCGGTACACAGCGGGACACAGCCGGTACACAGCAATACACAGCGGGTCACAGGGAAACACAACCGGACACAGCGGGGGACACAGCGGGACACAGCGAGGGACACAGCGGGACGCAGCGGGACACAGTGGGGACAGAGCTGGACACAGTGGGGACACAGCGGGGGACACAGCGGGGCACAAAATCAGACATCACGGGATACAGCATAACATAGCGGGGACACAGCGGGGGTCACAGCGGGTGACACAGCGGGGGACACAGTGGGTGACACAGCGGGGGACACAGCGGGTGACAGCGGTGACACAGCTGGGGACAGCGGGGACACACCGGGACACAGCGGGGGACAGCGGGGACAAAGGGGGGACACAGCGATACACAGCGGTGGACACAGCGAGGACACAGCGGGGACACAGGTGGGACACAGCGGGACACAGCGGGACAAAACGGGACACAGCGAGACACAGAGGGGGATACAGCGGGGGACAGCGGGGACACCCCTGGGAACAGCAGGGACACAGCTGGACACATCGGGAGACAGCGGGGACACAGCGGGACACAGCAGGGACACAGAGGGAACACAACAGGACACAGCGGGGGACATCGGGGACACAGCGGAACACAGCGGGACACAGCGGGACACAGCATGGACACAGCAGGGACACAGAGGGTCACAGAGGGGACAGAGTGTGGGACACAGCGAGGACACAGCGGGACACAGAGGGATACACAGAGAGGACTCAGCGTGACACATGGGGACACAGAAAGGACACCGCGGGACACAGCGGGAAAGAGTGGGACACAGCGGGGGACACAGCCGGGGACCCAACGTGGTACAGCGGCATACAGTGGGGACACAGCGGGGGACACAGCGGGGGACACTACGGGTGACACAGCGGGACACAGTGGGGTACACAAAGGGACACAGTGGGGGACACTGTAGCGGACACAGTGGGACATATCGGGGCAC
>NW_012298733.1:0-3927 GCF_000151885.1 Dipodomys ordii | reverse complement strand
AGGAGAAGCAGAAGCAGCAGAAGATGCAGAAGGAGAAGCTGGAGAAGCAGAAGAAGCTGAAGCAGAAGGAGAAGCAGAAGTAGTAGAAGTAGAAGGAGAAGGAATGGCAGCAGAAGCAATAGGAGAAGCATTAGGAGAAGCAGATGCAGTATGAGAAGCAGTAAGAGAAGCTTTAGAAGCAGAAGAAGCAGGAACATTATAAGCAGAAGAAAGAGAAGGAGAAGAAGAAGAAGAAGAAGAAGAAGAAGAAGAAGAAGAAGAAGAAGAAGAAGAAGAAGAAGAAGAAGAAGAAGAAGAAGAAGCATCAGCATTAGGAGAAGCATAAGGAGAAGCAGTAGAAGCAGAAGAAGCAGAAGCAGGAGAAGCAGAAACAGAAGAAAAAGAATTAGCAAAAGAAGCAGAAGCAGAAGCAGTGGGAGAAGCAGAAGAAGGAGAAGGAGCAGCAGAAGGAGAAGCAGAAGCAGAAAGAGTAGCAGAAACAGAAGGAGAACAAGAAGGGAAAACAGGAGAATCAGAAGAAGCAGAAGTAGAAGCAGAAAGAGGAGAAGAAGGAGAAGCAGAAGTAGAGTCAGAAGAAACAGAAGAAGAAGCAGAAGAAACAGAAGCAAAAGAAACAGAAGAAGGAGAAGAGCAGAAGCAGAAGGAGAAGCAGAAGCAGAAGGAGAAGGAGAAAGAGAAGCAGTAGAAGCAGAAGAAGCAGGAGAAGCAGAAGAAGCAGGAGAAGCAGAAGCCGAAGAAGCAGAAGCAGAATCTGTAGTAGAAGCAGAATCTGAAGCAGAAGGAGAAACAGAAGAAGAATTATCTGAAGCAGAAGCAGAAGAAACAGAAATAGTAGAATAAGCAGAAGCAGAAGCAGCAGGAGAAGCAGAAGGAGAAGGCTAAAGAGAAGGTTAGGAGTAGGATAAGCAGAAGCAGAAAGAGTCGCAGAAGGAGAAGCAGCACGAGAAGTAGGAGAAGCAGGAGAAGCAGAAGCAGGAGAAGCAGAAGAAACAGAAGACGCAGAAGCAGAATGAGAAGCAGAAGGAGAAATTGAAGCAGAAGCAGAAGCAGAAGGAGAAGCAGAAGAAGTAGAAGGAGAAGGAGAAGCAGAAAGAGAAGCAGAAAGAGAAGCAGAACGAGAAGCAGGAGAAGCAGAAACAGGAGAAGCAAAAGCAGAAGAAACAGAAGAAGGAGAAGAAGCAGAAGAAGAAAGAGGAGAAGAAACAGAAGGAAAAACAGAAAGAGAAGCAGGAGAAGCAGAAGAAGCAGGAGCAGGAGAGGCAGAAGCAGAAGAAGCCGAAGAAGCAGAAGCAGAACCTGAAGCAAAAGGAGAAGCAGGAGAAGCAGAAGAAGCAGAAGCAGGAGAAGCAGAAGGAGAAAGAGAAGCAAAAGCAGAAGGAAAAGCATAAGGAAAAGCAGAAGAAACAGAAGAAGCCGAGGCAGTTGCAGAAGAAGCAGAAGATGCAGAAGCAGAAGGAGAAGCAGAATGAAAAGGAGAATAACGAGAAGGAGAAGGAGAAACAGAAGGAGAAGCAGAAAGAGAAGCAGAAGAAGGAGCAGGAGAAGGAAAAGCAGCAGGAGAAGCAGAAAGAGCAGCAGAAGGAGGAGCAGGGGATGCAGAAACAGGAGAAGCAGAAGCAGAAGAAACAGGAGAAGGACAAGAAGCAGAAGCAGAAGGAGAAGCAGAAACAAAAGGAGAAGCAGAAAGAGAAGGAGGGGAAGCAGAAGAAGCAGAAGCAGGAGAAGCATAAGCAGAAGAAACAGGAGAAGCCGAAGAAGCAGAAGCAGAATCTGAAGCAGAAGGAGAAACAGAAGAAGCACAATCTGAAGCAGAAGAAACAGAAATAGTAGAATAAGCAGAAGCAGAAGCAGCAGGAGAAGCAGAAGAAGAAGACGGAGAAGGCGAGAGTGAAGGATTAGGAGTAAGAGAAGCAAAAGGATAAGCATAAGCAGAAAGAGACGCAGAAGGAGAAGCAGCACGAAAATAGGAGAAGCAGGAGAAGCGGAAGCAGGAGAAGCAGAAGAAACAGAAGACGCAGAAGCAGAATGAGAAGCAGAAGGAGAAATTGAAGCAGAAGCAGAAGGAGAAGCAGAAGCAGAAGTAGAAGCAGAAGTAGGAGAAGAAGCAGAAAGAGAAGCAGAAGGAGAAGCAGAACGAGAAGCAGGAGAAGCAGAAGCAGAAGAAACAGAAGAAGGAGAAGCAGCAGAAGCAGAAGGAGAAGCAGAAACAGAAGGAAAAGCAGAAAGAGAAGCAGGAGAAGCAGAAGAAGCAGCAGCAGGAGAAGCAGAAGCAGAAGAAGCCGAAGAAGCAGAAGCAGAACCTGAAGCAGAAGGAGAAGCAGGAGAAGCAGAAGAAGCAGAACCTGGAGAAGCAGAAGGAGAAGCAGAAGTAGAAAGAGAAGCAAAAGCAGAAGGAGAAGAAGAAGGAGAAGCAAAAGAAACAGAAGAAGCAGAGGCAGTAGCAGAAGAAGCAGAAGATGCAGAAGGAGAAGCAGAAGGAAAAGCAGAAGATCGAGAATGAGAAGTAGACGAGAAAAAGAAGAGAAGCAGAAAGAGAAGCAGAAGATGGAGCAGGAGAAGGAAAAGCAGCAGGAGAAGCAGAAAGAGCAGAAGCAGGAGTAGCAGGAGATGTAGAAACAGGAGAAGCAGAAGCTGAAGAAACAGGAGAAGGTCAAGAAGCAGAAGCAGAAGGAGAAGCAGAATCAGAAGGAAAAGCAGAAGGAGAAGCAGGAGAAGCAGAAGAAGCAGCAGCAGGAGAAGCAGAAGCAGGAGAAGCCGAAGAAACAGAAGCAGAACCTGAAGCAGAAGGAGAAGCAGGAGAAGGAGAAGAAGCAGAATCTGGAGAAGCAGAAGGAGAAGCAGAAGCAGAAAGAGAAGCAGACGAAGAGAAGCAGAACGAGAATCAGGAGAAGCAGAAGAAGAAGAAAAAAAGAAGGAGAAGTAGCAGAAGCAGAAGGAGAAGCAGAAGGAGAAGCAGAAAGAGAAGCAGAAACAGAAGGAGAAGCAGAAAGAGAAGGAGGGGAAGCAGAAGAAGCAGAAGCATAAGAATCCGAAGAAGCAGAAGCAGAACCTGAAGCAGGAGAAGTAGAAGAAGCAGAATCTGGAGAAGCAGAATGAGAAGCAGAAGGAGAAGCAGAAGCAGAAAGAGAATCCAAAGCAGAAGTAGAAGCAGAAGAAACAAAAGAAGCAGAAGCAGTAGTCGTTGTAGCAGAAGCAGAAGGAAAAGCAGTAGGAAAAGCAGAAGAACGAGAAGGAGAAGCAGAAGGAGAATCAGAAGAAGAAGCAGAAGAAGAAGGAGAAGCAGAAGCAGAAGAAGCAGCAGAAGGAGAAGCAGAAGCAGAAGAAGATGCAGAAGGAGCAGCAGAAGGAGAAGCAGAAGCAGAAGAAGATGCAGAAGGAGAAGCAGGAGAAGCAGAAGAAGCAGAAGCAGAAGGAGAAGCAGAAGTAGGAGAATGAGAAGGAGAAGGAAGGGCAGCAGAAGCAATAGGAGAAGCAGAAGGAGAAGCAGAAGAATGAGAAGAAGAAAGAGAAGCAGGAGAAGCACAAATGCAGAAGCAGGAGAAGCAGAAACAGAAGATACAGAAGAAGAAGAAGAAGAACAAGAAGAAGAAGAAGAAGAAGAAGAAGAAGCAAAAGGATAAGAAGAAGCAAAAGGAGAAGAAGAAGGAGAAGCTGGAGAAGAAGAGGGAGAAGAAGAAGAAGCAGAAGTAGAAGCAGAAGGAGAAGTAGAAGAAGGAGAAGGAGGAGCAGAAGGACAAGCAGCAGGAGAAGCAGAAAGAGAAGCAGGAGAAGCAGAAGAAGCAGAAGCAGGAGAAGCAGAAGCAGAAGAAAAAGAAGAAGCATGAGAAGCAGAAGCAGAGGGAGAAGGAGAAGGTGTAGATGCAGAAGGAGAAGCAGAAGAACGAGAAGAAGAAGGAGAAACAGAAGGAGAAGCAGAAGGAGAGGCAG
>NW_012298732.1:0-3927 GCF_000151885.1 Dipodomys ordii | reverse complement strand
GAAGCAGAAGCTGAAAGAGAATCAAAAGCAGAAGGAGACGCAGAAGAAACAGAAGAAGCAGTAGCAGTTGCAGCAGAAGCAGAAGGAGAAGCAGAAAGAAAAGCAGAAGAACGAGAAGGAGAAGGAGAAACAGAAGGAGAAGCAGAAGGAGAATCAGAAGGAGAAGCAGAAGAAGCAGAAGGAGAAGCAGAAGCAGAAGAAGCAGAAGGAGAAGCAGAAGGAGAAACAGAAGCAGAAGAAGCAGCAGAAGGAGAAGCAGAAGCAGAAGAAGATGCAGAAGGAGAAGCAGGAGAAGCAGAAGAAGCAGAAGCAGAATGAGAAGTAGAAGTAGGAGAAGGAAGAGCCGCAGAAGAAATAGGAGAAGAAGAAGCAGAATGAGAAGCAGAAAGAGAAGCAGTAGAAGCAGAAGAAGCAGGAAAAGAAAAGCAGAAGAAAGAGAAGAAGAAGAAGAAGAAGAAGAAGAAGAAGAAGAAGAAGAAGAAGAAGAAGAAGAAGAAGAAGAAGAAGAAGAAGAAGAAGAAAGAGGAGGAGGAGGAGGAGGAAGAGGAGGAGGAGGAGAAGGAGAAGCATAAGGAGAAGCAGTAGAAGCAGAAGAAGCAGAAGCAGGAGAAGCAGAAGCAGAAGAAAAAGAATAAGCAAAAGAAGCAGAATCAGAGGGAGAAGCAGAAGAAGGAGTGGGAGCAGAAGGAGAAGGAGAAGCAGAAGGAGAATCAGAAGGAGAAGCAGAAGAAGGAGAAGCAGAAGCAGAAGAAGCAGCAGAAGGAGAAGCAGAAGCAGAAGAAGATGCAGAAGGAGAAGTAGGAGAAGCAGAAGAAGCAGAAGCAGAAGGAGAAACAGAAATAGGAGAAGGAGAAGGAGAAGGAAGGGCAGCAGAAGCAATAGGAGAAGCAGAAGGAGAAGCAGAAGCAGAATGAGAAGCAAAAAGAGAAGCAGTAGAAGCAGAAAAAGCAGGAGAAGCAGAAGAAAGAGAAGAAGAAGAAGAAGAAGAAGAAGAAGAAGAAGAAGAAGAAGAAGAAGAAGAAGAAGAAGAAGAAGAAGAAGAAGAAGAAGAAGAAGAAGAAGAAGAAGAAGGAGAAGCATAAGGAGAAGCATAAGGAGAAGCATAAGGAGGAGCATAAGGAGGAGCATAAGGAGAAGCAGTAGATGCAGGAGAAGCAGAAGAAATAGAATAAGCAAAAGAAGCAGAAGCAGAAGCAGTGGGAGAAGCAGAAGAAGGAGAAGGAAAAGGAGCAGCAGAAGGAGAAGCAGAAGCAGAAAGAGAAGCAGAAACAGAAGGAGAACAAAAGGAGAAGCAGGAGAATCAGAAGAAGCAGAAGTAGAAACAGAAAGAGAAGTAGAAGAAGGAGAAGCAGAAGTAGAATCAGAAGAAACAGAAGAAGAAGAAGAAGAAGAAACAGAAGCAAAAGAAACAGAAGAAGGAGAAGAGCAGAAGCAGAAGCAGAAGGAAAAGAAGAAGCAGAAGGAGAAGCAGAAAGAGAAGCAGGAGAAGCTGAAGAAGCAGGAGAAGAAGAAGCAGAAGAAACAGGAGAAGCCGAAGAAGCAGAAACAGAATCTGAAGCAGATGGAGAAACAGAAGAAGCACAATGTGAAGCAGAAGCAGAAGAAACAGAAATAGTAGAATAAGCAGAAGCAGAAGCACCAGGAGAAGCAGAAGAAGAAGGAGAAGGCGAAAGACAAGGATTAGGCGTAGGAGAAGCAAAAGGATAAGCAGAACCAGAAAGAGACGCAGAAAGAGAAGCAGCACGAGAAGTAGGAGTAGCAGGAGAAGAAGAAGCAGGAGAAGCAGAAGAAACAGAAGGCGCAGAGGCAGAATGAGAAGTAGAAGGAGAAAATGAAGCAGAAGCAGAAGCAGAAGGAGAAGGAGAAGCAGAAGCAGAAGAAGAAGCAGAAGAAGGAGAAGGACAAGGAGAAGGAGAAAGAGAAGCAGAAAGAGAAGCAGAACGAGAAGCAGGAGAAGCAGAAGCTGGAGAAGCCGAAGCAGAAGAAACAGAAGAAGGGGAAGAAGCAGAAGCCGAAGGAGAAGCAGAAACAGAAGGAAAAGCAGAAAGAGAAGCAGGAGAAGC
Organism: Dipodomys ordii; assembly: GCF_000151885.1. Taxonomy (NCBI): domain Eukaryota; kingdom Metazoa; phylum Chordata; class Mammalia; order Rodentia; family Heteromyidae; genus Dipodomys; species Dipodomys ordii. Next base: position 1,864 of record NW_012298732.1, on the reverse strand, counting down.
AGAAGAAGCAGCAGCAGGAGAAGCAGTAGCAGAAGAAGCCGAAAAAGCAAAAGCAGAACCTGAAGCAGAAGGAGAAGCAGGAGAAGCAGAAAAAGCAGAATCTGGAGAAGTAGAAGGAGAAGCAGAAGCAGAAAGAGAAGCAAAAGCAGAAGGAGAAGCAGAAGAAACAGAAGAAGCAGAGGCAGTATCAGAAGAAGCAGAAGATTCAGAAGCAGAAGGAGAAGCAGAAGGAAAAGCAGAAGAACTAGAAGGAGAAGGAGAAGGAGAAACAGGAGTAGAAGCAGAAAGAGAAGCAGAAGAAGGAGCAGTAGAAGGAAAAGCGGCAGGAGAAACAGAAAGAGCAGCAGAAGGAGAAGCAGGAAATGCAGAAACAGGAGAAGAACAAGCAGAAGAAAGAGGAGAAGGACAAGAAGCAGAAGCAGAAGGAGAAGCAGAAAGAGAAGGAGGGGAAGCAGAAGAAGCAGAATCAGGAGAAACAGAAGCATAAGAATCCGAAGAAGCAGAAGCAGAACCTGAAGCAGAAGGAGAAGCAGGAGAAGCAGAAGAAGCAGAATCTTTAGAAGCAGAATGAGAAGCAGAAGGAGAAGCAGAAGCAGAAAGAGAATCAAAAGCAGAAGGAGAAGCAGAAGAAACAGAAGAAGTAGAAGCAGTAGCAGTTGTAGCAGAAGCAGTAGGAAAAGCAGAAGGAAAAGCAGAAGAACAAGAAGGAGAAGGAGAAACAGAAGGAGAAGCAGAAGGAGAAGCAGAAAGAGAAGCAGGTAAAGCAGAAGAAGAAGCAGAAGGAGAATCAGAAGGAGAAGCAGAAGAAGGAGAAGGAGAAGCAGAAGCAGAAGAAGATGCAGATGGAGAAGTAGGAGAAGCAGAAGAAGCAGAAGCAGAAGGAGAAGCAGGAAAAGCAGAAGAAGCAGAAGCAAAAGAAGGAGAAGGAGAAGAAGAAGAAGAAGGAGCATAAGGACAAGCACAAGCAGAAGGAGATGCAGAAGGAGAAGCAGGAGAAACAGAAGAAGCTGAAGCTGAAGGAGAAGCAGAAGTAGGAGGAGGAGAAGGAGGAGAAGCAGAAGCAGAAGGAGAAGCAAAAGCGGAATTAGAAGAAGAAAGAAAAGCAGGAGAAGCACAAGAAGCAGAAGCAGGAGAAGCCGAAAGAGAAGAAGCAGAAGAAGCAGAAACAGAAGCAGAAGTAGAAGCAGAAGGAGAAGCAGCAGAACAAGTAGAACCAGAAATTCAGGCAGGAGAAACAGAAGAAGCAGAAGCAGAAAGAGAAGCAAAAAGAGAAGCAGAAGGAGAAGTAGAAGAAGCAGCAGAAGGAGAAGCAGCAGAAGAAGCAGAAAAACAAGCAGGAGAAGCAGAAGCAGAAAGAGAAGTAGAAGCAGAAGAAGCAGAAGAAGCAGAAGCAGAAGTAGAAGCAGTAGAAGCATAAGAAGCAGAAGCAGGAGAAGCAGAAGCAGAAGAACAAGAAGAAGCAGAAGCAGAGGGAGAAACAGAAGGAGAAGGAGCAGCAGAAGGTGAAGCAGAAGGAGATGGAGAAGCAGAAAGAGAAGCAGAAACAGAAGGAGAAGAAGAAGGATTAGTTGGAGAATCAGAAGAAGCAGAAGCAGAAAGAGAAGCAGAAGAAAGAGAAGGAGAAGCAGAAGCAGAGGAAAGGAAGGAGAAGCAGAAGAAGTAGAAGAGGGAGAAGCTGAAGCAGACGCAGAAGAAGAAGAAGCAGAAGGAGAAGAAGCAGAAGAAGAAGAAGCAGAAAAAGAAGAAGCAGAGAGAGAGATGATGAGAGAGATGAGAGAGAGAGAGAGAGAGAGAGAGAGAGAGACGAGAGATGACGAAGAGAGAGAGAGAGAGAGAGAGAGAGAGAGAGAGAGAGAGAGAGAGA
>NW_012298731.1:0-3927 GCF_000151885.1 Dipodomys ordii | reverse complement strand
GAGCGAGCGAAGAAGCGAGAAGCGAAGCGACTGAAGCGAAGGAGAAGCAGGAGAAGCGAAGAAGCGAATTGAGAAGCGAAGAGAAGCGAAGCGAAAGAGAAGCAAAGCAAAGGAGAAGCGAAGGGGAAGCAGAAGAAACGAAGAAGCAGAGGCATAGCAGAAGAAACGAAGATGCAGAAGCAGAAGGAAAAGCAGAAGAACGAGAAGGAGAAGGAGTAGGAGAAACAGAAGGAGAAGCAGAAAGAGAAGCAGAAGAAGGAGCAGGAGAAGGAAAAGCAGCAGGAGAAGCAGAAAGAGCAGCAGAAGGAGAAGCAGGAGATGCAGAACTTGAGAAGCAGAAGCAGAAGAAACACAAGAAGGACAAGAAGCAGAAGCAGAAGGAGAAGCAGAAAGAGAAGGAGAAGCAGGAAGAGAAGGAGGGAAAGCAGAAGAAGCAGGAGAAGCAGAAGCATAAGAATGTGAATAAGCAGAAGGAGAACCTGAAGCAGAAGGAGAAGCAGGAGAAGCAGAAGAAGCAGAATCTGAAGAAGCAGAAAAAGAAGCAGAACGAGAAGCAGAAGCAGAAAGAGAATCAAAAGCAGAAGGAGAAGCAGAAGAAACAGAAGAAGTAGAAGGAGAAGCAGTTGTAGCAGAAGCAGAAGGAAAAGCAGAAGAACAAGAAGGAGAAGGAGAAACAGAAGGAGAAGCAGAAAGAGACGCAGTAAAGCAGACGAAGAAGAAGCAAAAGGAGAATCAGAAGGAGAAGCAGAAGAAGGAGAAGGAGAAGCAGAAGAAGATGCAGAAGGAGAAGCAGGAGAAGCAGAAGAAGCAGAAGCAGGAGGAGAAGCAGGAAAAGCAGAAGAAGCAGAAGCAAAAGGCGAAGCAAAAGAAGGAGAAGGAGAAGCAGAAGGAGAAGCATAAGGAAAAGCACAAGCAGAAGGAGATGCAGAAGGAGAAGCAGGAGAAGCAGAAGAAGCAGAAGCTGAAGGAGAAGCAGAAGTAGGAGAAGGAGAAGGAGGAGAAGCAGAAGGAGAAGCAGAAGCAGAATGAGAAGCAGAAAGAGAAGCAGGAGAAGGACAAGAAGCAGAAGCAGGAGAAGCTGAAAGAGAAGAAGCAGAAGAAGCAGAAACATTAGCAGAAGGAGAAGCAGAAGCAGAAGGAGAAGCAGCAGAAGAAGTAGAACCAGAAATTCAGGCAGGAGAAACAGAAGAAGCAGAAGCAGAAGGAGAAGCAAAAAGAGAAGCATAAGGAGAAGTAGAAGAAGCAGCAGAAGGAGAAGAAGCAGAAAAACAAACAGGAGAAGCAGAAGCAGAAAGAGAAGTAGAAGCAGAAGAAGCAGAAGAAGAAGCAGTAGAAGCACAAGAAGCAGAAGTAGGAGAAGCAGAAGCAGAAGATAAAGAAGAAGCATAAGAAGCAGAAGCAGAGGGATAAGCAGAAACAGAAGGAGAAGCAGAAAGAGAAAGAGGGGAAGCAGAAGAAGCAGAAGCAGGAGAAGCAGAAGCATAAGAATCCGAAGAAGCAGAAGCAGAACCTGAAGCAGAAGGAGAAGCAGGAGAAGCAGAAGAAGCCGAATCTGGAGAAGCAGAATGAGAAGCTGAAGTAGAAGCAGAAGCAGAAGCAGAAAGAGAATCAAAAGCAGAAGGAGAAGCAGAAGAAACAGAAGAAGCAGAAGCAGTAGCAGTTGCAGCAGAAGCAGAAGGAGAAGCAGAAGGAAAAGCAGAAGAACGAGAAGGAGAAGGAGAAACAGAAGGAGAAGCAGAAGGAGAATCAGAAGGAGAAGCAGAAGAAGCAGAAGGAGAAGCAGAAGGAGAAACAGAAGCAGAAGAAACAGCAGAAAGAGAAGCAGAAGCAGAAGAAGATGCAGAAGGAGAAGCAGGAGAAGCAGAAGAAGCAGAAGGAGAAGTAGAAGAAGGAGAAGGAGAAGGAAGAGCCGCAGAAGCAATAGGAGAAGCAGAAAGAGAAGCAGAAGCAGAATGAGAAGCAGAAAGAGAAGCAGTAGAAGCAGAAGAAGCAGGAAAAGCAGAAGTAGAAGAAAGAGAAGAAGACGAAGAAGAAGAAGAAGAAGCATAAGGAGAAGCATAAGGAGAAGCATAAGGAGAAGTATAAGGAGAAGCAGTAGAAGCAGAAGAAGCAGAAGCAGGAGAAGCAGAAGCAGAAGAAAAAGAATAAGCAAAAGAAGCAGAAGCAAAGCAGTGGGAGAAGCAGAAGAAGGAGAAGGAGCAGCAGAAGGAGAAGCAGAAGCAGAAAGAGAAGCAGAAACAGAAGGAGAACAAGAAGGAGAAGCAGGAGAATCAGAAGAAGCAGAAAGAGAAGGAGAAGAAGGAGAAGCAGAAGTAGAATCAGAAGAAACAGAAGAAGAAGAAGCAGAAGAAACAGAAGCAAAAGAAACAGAAGAAGGAGAAGAGCAGAAGCAGAAGCAGAAGGAGAAGCAGAAGCAGAAGCAGAAGGAGAAGCAGAAAGAGAAGCAGGAGAAGCAGAAGAAGCAGGAGAAGCAGAAGCAGAAGAAACAGGAGAAGCCGAAGAAGCAGAAGCAGAATCTGAAGCAGAAGGAGAAACAGAAGAAGCACAATCTGAAGCAGAAGCAGAAGAAACAGAAATAGTAGAATAAGCAGAAGCAGAAGCACCAGGACAAGCAGAAGAACAAGAAGGAGAAGGCGAAAGAGAAGGATTAGGAGTAGGAGAAGCAAAAGGATAAGCTGAAGCAGAAAGAGACGCAGAAGGAGAAGCAGCACAAAAAGTAGGAGAAGCAGGAGAAGCAGAAGCAAGAGAAGCAGAAGAAACAGAAGACGCAGAAGCAGAATGAGAAGCAGAAGGAGAAATTGAAGCAGAAGGAGAAGCAGAAGAAGGAGAAGTAGAAGCAGAAAGAGAAGCAGAACGAGAAGCAGGAGAAGCAGAAACAGAAGAAACAGAAGAAGGAGAAGAAGCAGAAGCAGAAGGAGAAGCAGAAACAGAAGGAAAAGCAGAAAGAGAAGCATGAGAAGCAGAAGAAGCAGCAGCAGGAGAAGCAGAAGCAGAAGTAAGCCGAAGAAGCAGAAGCAGAACCTGAAGCAGAAGGAGAAGCAGAAGAACAGAATCTGGAGAAGCAGAAGGAGAAGCAGAAGCAGAAAGAGAAGCAAAAGCAGAAGGAGAAGCAGAAGGAGTAGCAGAAGAAACAGAAGATGCAGAGGCATTAGCAGAAAAAGCAGAAGATGCAGAAGCAGAAGGAGAAGCAGAAGGAAAAGCAGAAGAACGAGAAGGTGAGGGAGAAGGAGAAACAGAAGGAGAAGCAGAAAGAGAAGCAGAAGAAGGAGCAGGAGGAGGAAAAGCAGCAGGAGAAGCAGAAAGAGCGGAAGAAGGAGGAGCAGGAGATGCAGAAACAGGAGAAACATAAGCAGAACAAACAGGAGAAGGACAAGAAGCAGAAGCAGAAGGAGAAGCAGAAAGAGAAGGAGAAGCAGAAAGAGAAGGACGGGAAGCAGAAGAAGCAGAAGCAGGAGAAGCAGAAGCATAAGAATCCGAAGAAGCAGAAGGAGAACCTCAGGCAGAAGGAGAAGCAGGAGAAGCAGAAGAAGCAGAATCTGGAGAAGCAGAAGGAGAAGCAGAAGCAGAAAGAGAATCAAAATCAGAAGGAGAAGAAGAAGAAACAGAAGAAGTAGAAGCAGTAGCAGTTGTAGCAGAAGCAGAACGAGAAGCAGAAGGAAAAGCAGAAGAACAAGAAGGAGAAGGAGAAACAGAAGGAGAAGCAGAAGGAGAAGCAGAAAGAGAAGCAGGTAAAGCAGAAGAAGAAGAAGCAGAAGGAGAATCAGAAGGAGAAGCAGAAGAAGGAGAAGGAGAAGCAGAAGCAGAAGAAGATGCAGAAGGAAAAGCAGAAGAATCAGAAGGAGAAGCAGGAAAAGCAGAAGAAGCAGAAGCAAAAGGATAAGCAAAAGAAGGAGTAGGAGAAGCAGAGGCAGAAGAAGAAGCATAAGG
>NW_012298730.1:0-3928 GCF_000151885.1 Dipodomys ordii | reverse complement strand
GGACACAGCGGGGACACTGCAGGAACATAGCGGGACACAGCAGGGTACACAGCGGGACACAGCAGTGGACACAGCGGGGACACAGCGGGACAGAGCGGGGGACACAGCGAGGAAAGAGCGAGTCACAGCGGGACACAGCGTGGGACAAAGCAGGAGACAGCGGGGGACACAGCGAGGACACAGCTGGGCACAGCGGGGTACACAGCGGGACACAGCGGAGGACACAGAAGGGTACACAGTGGGACACAGAGAGAAACACAGCGAGGTTACAGCGGGGGCCAAAGCAGGACAACACGGGACACAGTGTGACACAGTGTGACACAGCGGGGACACTGCAGGGGCACAGCAAGACAAAGCGGGCGACACAGCGCGACACAGCAGGACACAGCGGGGGACAAAGCGGGGGACAGCAGGGGACAGAGAGGGGACACAGCAAGACACAGCGGGGACACAGCTGGACACTGCGGGGGACACAGCGGGACACAGGGGGCACACAGTGGGGACACAGCGGGGGACACAGCGGGACAAAGCGGGTCACAGCGGGGGACACAGCGGGACACAGCGGGGGAATCAGAGGGGTACACAGCGGGACACGGCCGGGAACACAGCGTGGACACAGAGGGACACACCGGGACACAGCGTCAATACAGCGGGGACAGAGCGGGTCACAGCAGGGACAAAGCGAGACACAGCGGGACACAGCGAGGGACACAGAGGGACACAGCGGGGACACAGCGGGACACAGCAGGACACAGCGGGGGACACAGCGGAACACAGCGTGGGACACATCGAGGACACAGCGGGACACAGCGGGACACAGCGGGGACACAGCAGGGACACAGCAGGGACACAGCGGAGGACACAGCGGGGGACATAGCGGGACACAACGGGGAACACAGCGAGGACACAGCAGGACACAGCGTCGATACAGCGGGGACACAGCGGGACACAGCGGGGTACACAGCTGGGGACACAACGGGACACAGCGGTGGACACAGCGGGGACACAGCGGGAGACAGCGGGGACACTGCGGGAACATAGCTGGACACAGCGGGGTACAAAGCGGGACACAGCTGGGGACACAGAGTGGTACACAGAGGGACACAGCAGGAAACACAGTGAGGTCACAGCGGGGGACCAAGCGGGACAACACGGGACACAGTGTAACACAGTGAGACACAGCGGGACACAGCGGGGGACAAAGCGGGGGACAACAGGGGACAGGGGACACAGCGGGACACAGCAAGGACACAGCTGGACACAGCGGGATACACGGAGGGACACAGCGGGCACACAGTGGGGACACAGCAGGACACAGCGGGACACAGCAGGGACGGAGCATGACAGAGCATGACACAGCGAGGACACATTGGGACACAGCGGGGACACAGAGGAACTCAGCGGGAGACACAGCAGTACACAGGGGGACACAGTGGGACACACCGGGGAGACAGCAGGGACACAGTGGGGGACACAGCGGGACACAGCAGGTCACAGTGGGGGACACAGCGGGACACAGCAGGGGACACAGAGGGGTACACTGCGGGACACAGCGGAGGACACAGAAGGGTACACAGCGGGACACAGAGAGAAACACAGCGAGGTCACAGCGGGGGCCAAAGCAGGACAACACGGGACACAGTGTGACACAGTGTGACACAGCGGGGACACTGCAGGAGCACAGCGGGACAAAGCGGGCGACACAGCGCGACACAGCAGGACACAGCGGGGGACACAGCGGGGGACAGCAGGGGACAGAGAGGGCACACAGCAGGACACAGCGGGGTCACAGCTGGACACAGCGGGGTACACAGCGGGACACAGGGGGCACACAGTGGGGACACAGCGGGGGACACAGCGGGAAACAGCGGGTCACAGCGGGGTACACAGCGGGACACAGCGGGGGAAACAGAGGGGTACACAGCGGGACACGGCCGGGAACACAGCATGGACACAGCGGGACACACCGGGACACAGCGTCAATACAGCGGGGACAGAGCGGGTCACAGCAGGGACACAGCCAGACACAGCGGGACACAGCGAGGGACACAGAGGGACACAGCGGGGACACAGCGGGACACAGCAGGACACAGCGGGGGACACAGCGTAACACGGCGTGGGACACAACGAGGACACAGCGGGACACAGCGGGACACAGTGGGGGACACAGGGGGACACAGCGGGAACACAGCGGGACACAGCAGGGACAGAGAGGGACACAGCGGAACACAGCGGGACACAGCAGGGGACCCAGCGAGGACACAGCGGGACACAGCGGGGGACACAGCGAGGACACAGCGGGACACAGCGGGGGACCCAGCGAGGACACAGCGGGACACAGCGGGGTACCCAGCGAGGACACAGCGGGACACAGCGGGGGACACAGCGAGGACACAGCAGAACACAGCGTGGGAACAGCGAGGACACAGCGGGACACAGCGAGACACAGAGGGACACAGTGGGGACACAGCAGTATACACAGCGGGACACAGCGGGGGACAAAGCGGGACACAGCGGGGAACACAGCGAGGACACAACGGGGACACATCAGGGACACAGCGGGACCCAGCAGGACACAGCGGGGCACACAGCGGGACACAGCTTGGGACACAGCGGGAACACAGCAGGACACAGCGGGGGACACAGCGAGGACAGAGCGGGACACAGCGGGACACAGTGTGGGACAAAGCAGGAGATAGCAGGGGACACAGCGAGGACACAGCGGGACACAGCAGCAACACATAGAGGACTCAGCGGGGGACACAGTGGGGAACAGAGCGGGACCCAGCGGGACCCAGCGGGGACAAAGCGTGAGACACAGCGGTGGACAGAGCGGGAGACAGAGGCGGACACAGCGAGGACAAAGCGGGACACAGCGGGGACACAAAGGTGGCTCAGGGGGGGCCACAGCGGGGGACAAAGCGGGACACCACGGAACACAGCGGGACACAGCGTGAAACAGCGGTGAACCTGTGGGGACACAGCGGGATACAGCGGGGGACACAGCGGGAACCAGCAGGACACAGCGGGACACAGCAGGACACAGCGGGGGACACAGCGGGACACAGCGGGGACACAGCAGAGACACAGCGGGGGACAGAGAGGTACACAGCGGGGGACACAGGGATGTCAGACCAGGACCCAGCGGGACCCAGCGTGGATACAGCAGGGACCCAGCTGGAACCAGCGGGACACAGCGGGGACACAGCAGTAGACACAGCGGGACACAGCGTTGGACAAAGGGAGGACACAGCGGGACCCAGCGGGACCCAGCGTCGATACAGCAGGGACACAGCGGGACACAGTGGGGTACACAGCTGGGGACACAGCAAGGACACAGCGGGACACAGCGGGACACAGCGGGGACACTGCGGGAACATAGCAGGACACAGCCAGGTACACAGCGGGACACAGCAGGACACAGCTGGGGACACAGCGGGGACACAGCGGGACACAGCGGAACACAGCGGGAGTCAAAGCGGGAGACAGCGGGGGACACAGCGAGTACACAGGGGGACACAGCGGCGACACAGAGGGGACTCACCGGGGGACAAAGCGTGGGACAAAGTGGGACAACACGGGACACAATGTTACACAGCGGGACACAGCGAGGACACTGCGGGACACAGCAGGACAAAGCGGGGGACACAGCGGGACACAGCGGGACACAGCGGGGCACACAGCGGGGGACAGCGAAGACAGAGAGTGGCCACAGCGAGACAAAGCAGTGACACAGCTGGACACAGCGGGGTACACAGCGGGACACAGCGGGGACACAGCGCGACACAGCGGGACACAGCGGGACACAGCGTGGACAGAGAAGGACATAGCCGGACATGCGGGACACAGTGGGGGACCCAGTGAGGACACAGCGGGACACAGCAGGGGACACAGCAAGGACACAGCGGGGGACACAGCAGGGACACAG
>NW_012298729.1:0-3928 GCF_000151885.1 Dipodomys ordii | reverse complement strand
TATATGTCCCAAGCTTTGTCCCCCTGTGTCCCCGCAGTTTCCCCGCTGTGTCCCGCTGTTTCCCACTGTGTTCTGTGGTGTCCCGCTTTGTCCGCCGCTGTGTCCCCCGGTGAGTCGCCGGTGTGTCCCCGCTTTGTCCCGCTGAGTCCTCCATGTGTCCCCCGCTGTGTCCCGCTGTGTCCGGCTGTTTCCCGCGCTGTGTCCCCCGCTGTGTCCCCGCAGTGTCAGCGCTGTGTCCCGCTGTGTCCTCACTGTGTCCCCCGCTGTGTCCCCCGCTGTGTCCCGCTGTGTCCCCCGCTGTGTCCCGCTGTGTCCCGCTGTGTCCTCGATATGTCCCGCTCTGTGTCGCGCTGTGTCCCCCGCCGTCTCCCGTTGTGTCCCGCAGTGACCCCGCTGTGTCCCGCTGTGTCCCACTGTGTCCCGTGGTGTCCCGCTTTTTCCCCCGCTGTGTCCCCGGCTGAGTCTCGCTGTGTCCCCACTGTGTCCTCTCTGTGTTCCCCGCTGTGTCCTGCTCTGTTCCCCACTGTGTCTCCCGTTTTGTCCCTGCTGTGCCCCGCTGTGTCCCGCTGTGTCCAGCTGTGTCCCGCTGTGTCCCCCACTGTGTCCCGTTGTGTCAACAGCTGTGTACCCCGCTGTGTCCCGCTGTGTACCCGCTGTATCCCCAGCTGTGTACCCCACTGTGTCCCGCTGTGTCTCTCTCTGTGTTCGACGCTGTGTCCCGCTGGGTCCCGCTGTGTCCTCCCTGTATTCCCCACTGTGTCCCGCTATGTACCCCTCTGTGTCCCTCGCTGTGACCCGCTGTGTCCCGCTGTGTACTGCTGTGTCCCCCGCTGTGTCCAGCTGTGTCCCCGCTGTGTCCCAATGTGTCCACGCTGTGTCCCGCGCTGTGTCCCGCGCTGGGTCCAACTGGGTCCCCCCTGTTTCCCCCGCTCTGTCCCGCTGTGTCCGCCTGTGTCCCCCGCTGTGTCCCCGCTGTGTACCCCGCAGTGTCAGCGCTTTGTCCCGCTGTGTCCTCGCTGTGTCCCCCGCTGTCTCCCGCTCTGTACCCTGCTGTGTCTCAAGCTTTGTCCCCGCTGTGTCCCACTGTGTCCCGCTGTGTCCCGCTGTGCCCCCACTGTGTCCCGTTGTGTTCACAGCTGTGTACCACGCTGTGTAACGCTGTGCCCCCGCTGTATCATCGCTGTGTGCCGCTGGGTCCCGCTGTGTCCTCGCTGTGTTCCCCACTGGGTCCCGCTGTGTCCCCCCTGTGTGCCCCGCTGTGTCCCACTGTGTCCCGCTGTGTCCCCCGCTGTGTCCCCCGCTGTGTCCCTATGTGTCCCAAGCTTTGTCCCCCTGTGTCCCCGCAGTTTCCCCGCTGTGTCCCACTGTTTCCCACTGTGTTCTGTGGTGTCCCGCTTTGTCCCCCGCTGTGTCCCCCGGTGAGTCGCCGCTGTGTCCCCGCTTTGTCCCGCTGAGTCCTCCATGTGTCCCCCGCTGTGTCCCGCTGTGTCCCCCGCTGTGTCCCGCTGTGTCCACTGCTGGGTCCCGGCTGTGTCCCGCTGTGTCCCGCTGTGTCCGGCTGTGTCCTCACTGTGTCCCACTCTGTGTTCCGCTGTGTCCTCGCTGTGTCCCCCGCTGTGTCCCGCTGTGTCCCCCGCGGTGCCCTGCATTGTCCCGCTCTGTCCCGCTGTGTCCTCGCTGTGTCCCGCTGTGTCCCCGCTGTGTCCCCGCTCTCTCCAGCTCTGTCCCCTGCTGTGTCTCACGCTTTGTCCCTGCTGTGTCCCACTGCGTCCCGCTGTGTCCCGCTGTGCCCCCACTGTGTCCCGTTGTGTCCACAGCTTTGTACCATGCTGTGTAACGCTGTGTCTCCGCTGTATCGACGCTGTGTCCCGCTGGGTCCCACTGTGTCCTCGCTGTGTTCCCCACTGTGTCCAGCTGTTTCCCCCACTGTGTCCCCCTCTGTGTCCTGCTGTGTCCCCCTCCGTGTCCCGCTGTGTCCCGCTGCGTCCCAGCTGTGTCCCGCTGTGTCCGCTTTGTCCCCCACTGTGTCCCGCAGTGACCCCGCTGTGTCTCGCTGTGTCCCCGATGTATCAACGCTGTGTCCCGCTGGGTCCTGCTGTGTCCTCTCTGTGTTCCCCACTGTGTCCCGCAGTGTCCCCCGCTGTGTCCCTCGCTGTGTCCCCCGCTGTGTCCTGCTGTGTCCCGCTGTGTCCCCCGCTGTGTCCTTGCTGTATCCCCGCTGGGTCCCGCTGGGTGTCCCGCTCTGTCCCCGCTCTATCGACGCTGTGTCCCGCTGTGTCCCGCTGTGTCCCCCGTTGTGTCCCGCTTCGTCACCGCTGTGTCCCGCTGTGTCCTCGCTGTGTCCCCCGCTGTGTCCCGCTTTGTCACCGCTGTGTCCCGCTGTGTCCTCGCTGTGTCCTCCGCTGTGTCCCGCTTTGTCTCTGCTGTGTACCCCGCTGTGTCCCGCTGTGTCCCCTGCTGTGTCCCTACTGTGTCACGCTGTGTTTCGCTGTGTCCGGCTGTGTCCTCGCTTTGTCTCCCTCAGTGTCCAGCTGTGTCACGCTCTGTCCCTTCTGTGTCCCTCTGTGTCCAGCTCTGTCCCCGCTGTGTGTCCGCTGTGTCCCGCTGTGTACCCTTCTGTGTCCAGCTGTGTCCCCTCTGTGTCCCGCTGTGTCCCTTCTCTGTCCCCTGCTGTCCACCGCTGTGTCCCCTGGCTGTGTCCCGCAGTGTCTCCGCTGTGTCCCGCTGTGTCATACTGTGTCCCATGGTGTCCCGCTTTTTTCCCTCTATGTCCCCTGCTGAGTCCCCTCTGTGTCCCCGCTGTGTCCAGCTGTGTCCTCGCTGTGTCCTCCGCTGTCTCCTGCTTTGTCCCACGCTGTGTCCTACTGTGTCCCAATGTGTCCCTGCAGTGTCCCCCGCTGAGTCCCGCTGTGTCCCCCGCTGTGTCCTGCTGGGTGCCGCTGTGTCCCCGCTGTGTCTCCGCTGTGTCCCGCTGTGTCGCCCGCTGTGTCCCGCTGTGTCCACTGCTGTGACCCCGTTGTGCCTTGCTGTTTCCCGCTGTGTCCCCCACTGTCCCCCGCTGTGTCCTTGCTGTGTCACTCTGTGTCCCGCTGTGTCCCCCAATGTCCCCAGCTGTGTCCCGCTGTGTCACCGCTGTGTCCCGCTGTGTCCTCGCTGTGTCCCCCGCTGTGTCCTTCTTTGTCCCTGCTTTGTACCCCACTGTGTCCCGCTGTGTCCCCCACTGTGTCCCGCTGTGTCCCCTGCTGTGTCCCCACTGTGTCACGCTGTGTTTCGCTGTGTCCGATGTGTCCTCGCTCTGTCTCCAGTGTGTCCTGTCACCGCTGTGTCCTCAGTGTCCAGCTGTGTCACGCTCTGTCCCTTCTGTGTCCCTCTGTGTCCAGCTCTGTCCCCGCTGTGTGTCCGCTGTGTCCCGTTGTGTACCCTTCTGTGTCCAGCTGTGTCCCCTCTGTGTCCCGCTGTGTCCATTCTCTGTCCCTCGCTGTCCACCGCTGTGTCCCCCGGCTGTGTCCCGCAGTGTCCCCGCTGTGTCCCGCTGTGTCCTACTGTGTCCCGCTTTTTCCCCTCTATGTCCCCTGCTGAGTCCCTTCTGTGTCCCCGCTGTGTAAAGCTGTGTCCTCGCTGTGTCCTCTGCTGTCTACCGCTTTGTCCCACGCTGTGTCCTACTGTGTCCCACTGTGTCCCTGCTGTGTCCCCTGCTGTGTCCCGCTGTGTCCCCCGCTGTGTCCTGCTTGGTCCCGCTGTGTCCCCCGCTGTGTCCCGCTGTGTCCCCGCACGTTCACCGCTGTTTCACGCTGTGTCCTGCTGTGTTCCGTGCTGTCGCACTTTGTCCCCCGCTGTGTCCTGCTGTGTCCACTGCTGGGTCCCCGCTGGTTCCCGCTGTGTCTCGCTGTGTCCCGTTGTGTCCTCGCTTTGTCCCATGCTTTGTTAA
>NW_012298728.1:0-3928 GCF_000151885.1 Dipodomys ordii | reverse complement strand
TCAAGCGTTACACAGCGTGGTACACAGCTGTGGACACAACGGGACACAGTGTGTGTGTGCACAGCGGGACACAGCAGGACACAGTGGGACACAGCGGGGAAAAAGCGTAAGACACAGTGGGGGACAGAGCTGGAGACAGCGGGGGACACAGCGAGGACACAGCAGGACACAGCGTTGACACAGCGGGGTCTCAGCGGGGGACACAGCGGGAGACAAAGAGGGACACCACGGAACACAGCGGGACACAGCAGGAAACAGCAGTGATACTGCGTGGACACAGTGGGACACAGCGGGGGACACAGCGGGACACAGAGGGGGACAGAGCGGGACACAGTGGGGGACAGAGCGTGGGACACAGCGGGACACAGTGGGGACAAAGCTGGTCACAGCGGGGTACACAGAGGGACACAGCGGGGACGCAGTGGGGAAACAGCGTGACACAGCAGGACACAGCGGGACACAGCGGGGGACACAGCAAGGACACAGCGGCACACAGCATGGGACACAGCAAGGACACAGTGGGACACAGCGGGGGACACAGCGGGACATAGCGGGGGGCACATTGGGGGACACAGCGGGACACAGCGGGACACCGCGGGGGACACAGGGAGGACACAGCGGGACACAGCGGGGGACAGAGCGAGGACACATTGGGACACATTGGGACACAGCGTGATTCAGCGGGGGACACAGCAGTATACAGCGGGACAAAGCGGGACACAGCGGGGACACAGCAGAGACACAGCGGGGGACAGAGCGGTACACAGCGGGGGACACAGGGATGTCAGACCAGGACCCAGCGGGACCCTGCGTGGATACAGCAGGGACCCAGCTGGACCCAGCGGGACACAGCGGGGACACAGCCGTAGACACAGCGGGACACAGCGTTGGACAAAGGGAGGACACAGCGGGACCCAGCGGGACCCAGCGTCGATACAGCAGGGACACAGTGGGGTTCACAGCTGGGGACACAGCAAGGACACAGCGAGACACAGCGGGACACAGCGGGGACACTGCGGGAACATAGCAGCACACAGCGGGGTACACAGCGGGACACAGCGGGACACAGCTGGGGACACAGCGGGAAACAGCGGAACACAGCGGGAGTCAAAGCGGGAGACAGCGGGGGACACAGCGAGGACACAGGGGGACACAGCGGCGACACAGAGGGGACTCACCGGGGGACACAGCGTGGGACAAAGTGGGACACCACGGGACACAGTGTTACATAGCGGGACACAGCGGGGACACTGCGGGACACAGCAGGACAAAGCGGGGGACACAGCGGGACACAGCGGGCCACAGCGGGGCACACAGCGGGGGACAGCGGAGACAGAGAGTGGCCACAGCGAGACAAAGCGGTGACACAGCTGGACACAGCGGGGTACACAGCGGGACACAGCGGGCACACAGCGGGGACACAGCGGGACACAGCGGGACACAGCGGGGACACAGTGGGACACAGCGGGACACAGCAGGCACACATCGGGGACACAGCGGGACACACCGGGACACAGCGGGGACAGAGAGGGACATAGCCGGACACAGCGGGACACAGCGGGGGACACAGCGGGACACAGTGGGGGACCCAGTGAGGACATACCGGGACACAGCAGGGACACAGCAAGGACACAGCGGGGGACACAACGGGGGACACAGCGGGATACAGCAGGGACACAGTGGGACACAGCGGGACACAACAGGCACACAGCGGGGACACAGCGGGACACAGCGGGACACAGCGGGGACAGAGAAGGACATAGCCGGACATGCGGGACATAGCGGGGGACACAGCGGGACACTGTCGGGGACCCAGTGAGGACACAGCGGGACACAGCAGGGGACACAGCAAGGACACAGCGGGGGACACAGCAGGGGACACAGCGGGACACAGCGGGGAACACAGCGAGGACACAGAGGGACAGAGTGGGACAGAGCGTCGATACAGCGGGGACACAGAGTTACACAGCGTGGTACACAGTTGTGGACACAACGGGACACAGTGGGGGCACAGCCGGACACAGCGGGACACAGTGGGACACAGCAGGGACAAAGCGTGAGACACAGCGGGGCACAGAGAGGGAGACAGCAGGGGACACAGCGAGGAAACAGCGGGACACAGCGGTGACACTGCGGGGACTCAGCGGGGGACACAGCGGGACACAGCGGGGAACACAGCAGGACACAGCGGGGGACACTGCGGGACACAGTGTGGGACAGAGCGTGGGACACAGCGAGACACAGCGGGGACAAAGCTGGACACAGCGAGGTACACAGAGGGACACAGCGGGGAAACAGCGTGACACAAAAGGACACAGCGCGACACAGTGGGGGACACAGCGAGGACACAGCGGCACACAGAGGGGTACACAGCGGGACACAGCGAGGAAAAAAGCGAGGCCACAGCAGAACACAGCGTGGGACACAGCGAGGACACAGCGGGACACAGCAGGACACAGCGGGGACAAAGCAGTAGACACAGCGGGACACACTGGCGGACACGGCGGGACATAGCTGGGGACACAGGGAGGACACAGCGGGACCCAGTGGGACCCAGGGTCGATACAGCGTGGACACAGCGGGACACAGCGAGGTACACAGTTGGGGACACAACGGGACACAGCGGGGGACACAGCGAGGACACAGCGGGACACAGCGGGACACTGCGGGAACATAGCGTGACACAGCGGGGTACACAGCGGGACACAGCGGGACACAGCTGGGGACATAACGGGGACACAGCGGGACACAGCGGGGGAAAAAGCAAGGACATTGCGTGACACAGCGGGGACACAGCGGGGGACAAAGCGTGAGACAGCGGGGGACACAGCGAGGACACAGCAGGACACAGCGGCCACAAAGAGGGGACTTAGCGGTGGACACAGCGGGGGACAAAGAGGGACACCATGGGACACAGTGTGACACAGTGGGACACAGCGGGACACTGCGGGGACACAGCAGGACAAAGCGGGGGACACAGCGGGACACAGTGGGCAGACAGAGGGGACACAGCGGGACACAGCGGGGACAGAGCGGGACACAGTCGGACACAGCGGGACACAGCGGGTGACACAGCGGGAGACAAAGAGGGACACCACGGAATACAGCGGGACACAGCAGGAAACAGCAGTGACCCTGCGGGGACACAGTGGGACACAGCGGGGGACACAGCAGGACACAGAGGGGGACAGAGCGGGACACAGTGGGAGACACAGCCGGACACAGCAGGGGAAACAGTGGGGGACACAGCGGGACACAGGGGGACACAGCGAGGACACAGCGGGACAGAGCGGGACACTGCAGGGCACAGCGGGGGACACAGCGGGACACAGCGGGGGACAAAGCGAGGACACAGCGGAACACAGAGTGGGACACAGTGAGGACACAGCGGGACACAGAGGGACACAGCGGGACACAGCCGGGTCCCAGCAGTGGACACAGCGGGACACAGCGGGGGACACAGCGGGACACAGCGGGGGACACATGGAGGACTCAGCGGGACAAAGCGGGGACACAGCGTCGATACAGCAGGGACACAGCGTTACACAGCGTGGTACACAGTTGTGAACACAACGGGACACAATGGGGGCACAGCGAGACACAGCGGGACACAGCGAGGACACAGCGGGACACAGCGCTTACACTGCGGGGGACACAGCGGGGGACACAGCGGGGGACACAGCCGGACAAGCGGGACACAGCGGGGGATACGGGGGGACACAGTGGGACTCAGCGCAGGACACAGCGAGGACACATTGGGACACAACGGGGACACAGCGGGACTCAGCGGGGGACACAGCGAGGACACAGAAGGACACAGCGGGACACAGCAGGGGACACAGAGGAGTAAACAGCGGGACACTGACGGGAACAGAGCGAGGACACAGCGGGACCAAGCGGGACACAGCGTCGATATAGCGGGGACTGA
>NW_012298727.1:0-3928 GCF_000151885.1 Dipodomys ordii | reverse complement strand
AGCGGGAGACACAGTGGGACACAGCGGGGGACACAGCGTTTTACACAGCGGGGACACAGAGGGGACTCAGCAGGGGACATAGCGGGGGACAAATCGGGACACCACAGGACACAGTGGGACACAGCGGGACACAGCGGGGACACTGCGGGGACACAGCGGGACAAAGCGGGGGACCCAGCGGGACACAGCAGGACACAGAAGGACCCAGCGGGGAAACAGCGGGGACACAGTGGGACACAGCGAGGACACAGTGGGACACAGCGGGACACTGCGGGGCACAGCGGGGGACACAGCGGGATACAGCGGGGGACACAGGGAGGACACAGCGGAACACAGCATGGGACAATGCGAGGACACAGCGGGAAACAGCGAGACACAGCGGGAGCCAGCGGGGACCCAGCAGTGGACACAGCAGTACACAGCGGGGGACAAAGCGGGACACCACGGAACATAGCACGATACAGCGGGGACACCGCGGGGTACACAACTGTTGACACAACGGGACACAGTGGGGGACACAGCGGGACACAGCGGGACACAGCGGGGGACACAGCCGGACACAGCAGGGACAAAGCGGGGACACAGCGGGACCCAGCAGGACACAGCGGGGGACACAGCGGGACACAGCGGAACACAGCGGGGGACACAGCCGGACAAAGCAGGGACACAGTAGGACACAGCGTGGGACAAAGCGGGAGACAGCGGAGGACACAGCGAGGACACAGCTGGACACAGCGGGGACACAGAGGGGACTAAGCAGGGGACATAGAGGGGAAAAAACGGGACACCACGGGTCACAGTAGGACACAGCGGGACACAGCGGGGACACTGCGGGACACAGCCGGGGGACACAGCGGTGGACAGCGGGGGACAGAGAAGGGACAAAGCGGGACACAGAGGGGACACAGCAGGACACAGAAGGGTACACAGCGGGGCACAGCAGACACACAACGGGGACAGAGCTGGACACAGAGTGACACAGATGGGACAGAGCATGACACAGCGGGACTCAGCGGGACACAGCAAGGGACTTAGCGGGACACAGGGGGGACACAGGGAGGACACAGCTGGACACTGAGGGAGACAGAGCGAGGACACAGCCGGACACAGCGAAACACAGCGTGACACAGTGGGGACACAGCAGGGGACACAGCGGGACACAGCGGGGGACACAGAGGGACACAGCGGAGTACACTGCAGGGACAAAGCGGGACACAGCAGGGGACACAGCGAGGAAACAGCGGGACACAGCGGTGACACAGCGGGACACAGCTGGGGACACTGCGGGACACAGCGGGACACAGCGGGGACACAGCAAGGACACAGCGGGGGACACAGCGGGACACAGCTGGACACAGCCGGGGACACAGCTGCACACAGCGAGAGACACAGCGGGGAACACAGCGGGACACAGCGGGGAACAAAGAGAGGACACAGCGGGACCCAGCGGGACACAGCGTCGATACAGCGGGGACACCGCGGGGTACACAGCTGTTGACACAACGGGACACAGTGGGGGACACAGTGGGACACAGCGGGACACAGCGGGGCACAGCAGGGACAAAACGGGAGACACAGTGCGGAACAGAGCAGGACACAGCGGGGGACACAGAGAGGACACAGTGGGGACACAGCGAGACTCAGCCGGGGACACAGCAGGGGACAAAGCGGGACACCACGGGACACAGTGAGACACAGCGGGACACAGCGGGGTCACTGCGGGACACAGTGGGGGACAAAGCAGGACACAGCGGGACACAGCGGGGACGCAGCGGGACACAGCGGGACACAGTGGGACACGGCGGGGGACACAGCAAGGACACAGAGCGGGACATAGCGAGGAAACAGCGGGACACAGCGGGACACAGCGGGGGACACAGAGAGGACACAGTGGGGGACACAGTGGGGTAAACAGCTGGACACAGCGGGGAACACAGCGAGTACACAGCGGCACTCAGCGGGACACAGCGTAGATACAGCGGAGACACAGCGTTACACAGCATGGTACAAAGCTGTGGACACAACGGGACACAGTGGGGGCACAGCGGGACACAGCGGGACGCAGTGGGACACAGCGGGGACAAAGCGTGAGACACAGCAGGGGACAGAGCTGGAGACAGCGGGGGACACAGCGGGGACACAGCGGGACACAGCGAGGACACAGCGGGACAGAGCGGGACACTGCAGGGCACAGCGGGGGACACAGCGGGGGACACAGAGGGGGACACAGCGGGAGACAGCGGGGGACACAGCGAGAACACAGCGGGACACAGCGCTGACATTGCGGGGACACAGCGGGGGACACAGCGGGGGACACAGGGAGGACACAGCGGAACACAGCATGGGACAATGCGAGGACACAGCGGGAAACAGCAAGACACAGCGGGACCCAGCGGGGACCCAGCAGTGGACACAGCGGGACACAGCGGGGGACAAAGCAGGACACCATGGAACACAGCAGGACACAGCATGAAACAGCGGTGAACCTGCGGGGACACAGCGGGACACAGCGGGGGACACAGCGGGACCCAGCGGGACACAGCGGGGGACACAGCCGGACACAGCAGGGACACAGCGGGGACACAGCGGGACCCAGCAGGACACAGCGGGGGACACAGCGGGACACAGCGGGACACAGCAGGGGACACAGCAGGGACACAGTGGGACACAGTAGGATGCAGCGTGGGACAAAGCGGGAGACAGCGGAGGACACAGCGAGGACACAGCTGGACACAGCGGGGACACAGAGGGGACTCAGCAGGGGACATAGAGGGGAAAAAGCGGGACACCACGGGACACAGTAGGACACAGCGGGACACAGCAAGGACACTGCGGGACACAGCCGGGGGACACAGCGGTGGACAGCGGGGGACAGACAAGGGACACAGCGGGACACAGAGGGGACACAGCTGGACACAGAAGGGTACACAGCGGGGCACAGCGGACACACAACGGGTACAGAGCTGGACACAGAGGGACACAGATGGGATGACAGCGGGACACAGCGGGACACAGCAGGGGACTCAGCGGGGGACACAGGGAGGACACAGCTGGACACTGAATGAGACAGAGCGAGGACACAGCCGGACACAGCGAAACACAGCATGACACAGTGGGGACACAGCAGGGGACACAGCGGGACACAGCCGGGGACACAGAGGAACACAGCGGGGTACACAGCAAGGACAAAGCGGGACACAGCGGTGACACAGCGGGACACAGCTGGGGACACTGCGGGACACAGCGGGACACAGCGGGGACACAGCAAGGACACAGCGGGGGACACAGCGGGACACAGCCGGACACAGCCGGGGACACAGCGGGACACAGCGAGAGACACAGCCGGGGACACAGCGGGACACAGCGGGGAACAAAAAGAGGACACAGCGGGACCCAGCTGGACACAGCATCGATAGAGCGGGGACACAGCGGGACACAGCGGTGACACAATGGGACTCAGCGGGGGACTCTGCGGGACCCAGCGGGACCCAGCGGGGACACAGCAAGGACACAGCGGGGGACACAGAGGGACACAGCAGGCACACAGCGGGGACACAGCGGGACACAGCGGGACACAGCGGGGACAAAGCGGGACACAGCTGGACACAGCGGTACACAGCGGTGGACACAGCGACACACAGTGGTGGTCCCAGTGAGGACACATCAGGACACAGCAGGGACACAGCGAGGACACAACTGGGGACACAGCGGTGGACACAGCGGGACACAGCGGGGAACACAGCGAGGACACAGTGGGACACAGCGGGACACAGCGTCGATACAGCGGGGACACAGCGTTACACAGCGTGGTACACAGCGTGGTACACAGCTGTGGACACAACGGGACACAGTGGGGGGCACAGCCAGACACAGCCGTACACAGTGGGACACAGCGGGGACAAAGCGTGAGACACAGCGGGGGGACAGA
>NW_012298726.1:0-2428 GCF_000151885.1 Dipodomys ordii | reverse complement strand
AGACCTCCGACCCCCCCCCGCACCAAAATCCACAACCCTACCCTCGGAACAAAATAAAACAAATTTGCTTGAATCTCACGCTGCCTTTTGTTTGTAATTGACGCAATAGGCGGAGGGGAGGGATCTCATTTCTGGTGCCTGACGGAGGGGGGAGGGGGCGGGGAAATTGGAGAGGAGAGAAGAGGGGGCAGAGGGCATCTCAGTGGATCTGTGTGTGTGCGTGCGTGCATCTTTGAGGAAACTCAAAGATCGGACGCGACAGAGCATGTATGTAGTCCAGCCGGACCAATTCACCACGTCTCTGTCTCTTGTCTCTCTGTTTCTGTTTCTCTATTTCTCTCTCTGTGTCTCTCTTTGTCTCTGTCTGTCTGTCTGTCTGTCTGTCTGTCTGTCTGTCTCTCTCTCTCTCTCTCTCGTTTGAATTCTCTCTCCCGCCCGCCCGCCCGCCCGCACTCCCTCCCTCCTTTTCCTCTCGACTTGCCAGTCAATCCTGGGGCTTGAGCTACTGTACTGGCGCTCCAACACACAACGGTCCCACTCCGAGCCTGCCTGCCTGCCTGCCTGCCTATGCATGGGCCCCATACTCCAACGAGGCACATCATCATCCCCACCCCACCCCTTCTCTGAAAAGAAGGCAGTCTCTCTCGGGGCCAGCCAGCCTGGGCCGGTTTTCTCAGTCAGTCAGTGCGTGGTTTGTTTGTTCTTTTTTTCCCCCATGCATTTCATGAGAGAAAACTGCAATTCACAAAACCACCACTAGATGGCGCGCGTTCGCCGTCGACAAGGTGGATGGGGCGGCGGGAGGGGCAAAACACGGGTCGGGTCAGTCACTCACTCAGTCAGTCAGTCCTCACCTACCCGGCAGTGGGTAGTGAGAGTTCTGACATACACATACATATAGGTTGTTATGATTCATTATTATCATCATTTGCTTTTCCTCTGTCGTAGCCATGACGACGGGGAGGGGGGAGGGCGGGGTTTCGACCGCCAGCCGACGTGTTGCGGAGGGGGAGGGGGAGGGGGAGGAGTCGCTCGTTCCCTGGATAGATCCGTCTCCCCTCCTCTCCAACATTCTATCCCTCCCCCCCCTCGCCTTCGGGCTTCCCCGGAGTCCTGCTCCTAATTATCTCTTTAATATCTCTTTATCTTCCAGCCCCTGCTTCCTGACCGGATGGTGATATCTGAAGCACTCAGCGGCAACCAGACAGCCAGAGGGGAACGCGAGCCATCCATGCAGGTGGCATAACCGTCCATCCTCACCCCCCCCGCAGGCGATTACTCGACCACGTCCACGACCTCCGACCCCCCCCCCACGCAACAAAATCCACAACCCTACCCTCGGAACAAAATAAAACAAATTTGCTTGAATCTCACGCTGCCTTTTGTTTGTAATTGACGCAATAGGCGAAGGGGAGGGATCTCATTTCTGCTGCCTGACGGGGGGGAGAGGGGGGAGGGGCCGGGGAATTGGAGAGGAGAGAAGAGGGGGCAGAGGGCATCTCAGTGTATCTGTGTGTGTGCGTGCGTGCATCTTTGAGGAAACTCAAAGATCGGACGCGACAGAGCATGTATGTAGTCCAGCCGGACCAATTCACCACGTCTCTGTCTCTTGTCTCTCTGTTTCTGTTTCTCTATTTCTCTCTCTGTGTCTCTCTTTGTCTCTGTCTGTCTGTCTGTCTGTCTGTCTGTCTGTCTGTCTC
Organism: Dipodomys ordii; assembly: GCF_000151885.1. Classification (NCBI taxonomy): domain Eukaryota; kingdom Metazoa; phylum Chordata; class Mammalia; order Rodentia; family Heteromyidae; genus Dipodomys; species Dipodomys ordii. Next base: position 728 of record NW_012298726.1, on the reverse strand, counting down.
TCTCTCTCGTTTGAATTCTCTCTCCCGCCCGCCCGCCCGCCCGCACTCCCTCCCTCCTTTTCCTCTCGACTTGCCAGTCAATCCTGGGGCTTGAGCTACTGTACTGGCGCTCCAACACACAACGGTCCCACTCCGAGCCTGCCTGCCTGCCTGCCTGCCTATGCATGGGCCCCATACTCCAACGAGGCACATCATCATCCCCACCCCACCCCTTCTCTGAAAAGAAGGCAGTCTCTCTCGGGGCCAGCCAGCCTGGGCCGGTTTTCTCAGTCAGTCAGTGCGTGGTTTGTTTGTTCTTTTTTTCCCCCCATGCATTTCATGAGAGAAAACTGCAATTCACAAAACCACCGCTAGATGGCGCGCGTTCGCCGTCGACAAGGTGGATGGGGCGGCGGGAGGGGCAAAACACGGGTCGGGTCAGTCACTCACTCAGTCAGTCAGTCCTCACCTACCCGGCAGTGGGGAGTGAGAGTTCTGATACACATACATATAGGTTGTTATGATTCATTATTATCATTTGCTTTTCCTCTGTCGTAGCCATGACGACGGGGAGGGGGTAGGGCGGGGTTTCGACCGCCAGCCGACGTGTTGCGGAGGGGGAGGGGGAGGTGATCTTCTTATGGGTTATTTTATTGACTGAATGCCATAGACCGTTACATGAGCCACTTGCCATTGCCTTGCATTGGAATTTAAACTTACACTATCTTTATTTATGCTCTGTCCATATA
>NW_012298725.1:0-1500 GCF_000151885.1 Dipodomys ordii | reverse complement strand
CGCCCTGCATTTGATCCAAATAAATCATTTGTATTATACAAGATTCCACGGATGAGGATTTACAGGCCTCCAGCCAGGGATGGCATGGAAGTGCAATAGACAGTCAGTCTCGACTCTCAAAACTTCCTAGCTAGACGATTAAAACCATACTAATAATGTAGGCCGAGTAGGCATGCGATGTGAAAAATCTGCGGCAGGTTTAGGATAGGTTCTAGTAACATTGTAACTGATTGCAACTTTATTATTTACATTTATCTCCGCCCCCCCCCCGCCTTCGGGCTTCCCTGGAGTCCTGCTCCTAATTATCTCTTTAATATCTCTTTATCTTCCAGCCCCTGCTTCCTGACCGGATGGTGATATCTGAAGCACTCAGCGGCAACCAGACAGCCAGAGGGGAATGCGAGCCATCCATGCAGGTGGCGTAACCGTCCATCCTCACCCCCCCCCGCAGGCGATTACTCGACCACGACCACGACCTCCGACCCCCCCCCGCACCAAAATCCACAACCCTACCCTCGGAACAAAATAAAACAAATTTGCTTGAATCTCACGCTGCCGTTTTTTTGTAATTGACGCAATAGTCGAAGGGGAGGGATCTCATTTCTGGTGCCTGACGGAGGGGGGAGGGGGCGGGGAAATTGGAGAGGAGAGAAGATGGGACAGAGGGCATCTCAGTGGATCTGTGTGTGTGCGTGCGTGCATCTTTGAGGAAACTCAAAGATCGGACGCGACAGAGCATTTATGTAGTCCAGCCGGACCAATTCACCACGTCTCTGTCTCTTGTCTCTCTGTTTCTGTTTCTCTATTTCTCTCTCTGTGTCTCTCTTTGTCTCTGTCTGTCTGTCTGTCTGTCTGTCTGTCTGTCTCTCTCTCGTTTGAATTCTCTCTCCCGCCCACCCGACCGCCCGCACTCCCTCCCTCCTTTTCCTCTCGACTTGCCAGTCAATCCTGGGGCTTGAGCTACTGTACTGGCGCTCCAACACACAACGGTCCCACTCCGAGCCTGCCTGCCTGCCTTCCTGCCTATGCATGGGCCCCATACTCCAACGAGGCACATCATCATCCCCACCCCACCCCTTCTCTGAAAAGAAGGCAGTCTCTCTCGGGGCCAGCCAGCCTGGGCCGGTTTTCTCAGTCAGTCAGTGCGTGGTTTGTTTGTTCTTTTTTTTCCCCCATGCATTTCATGAGAGAAAACTGCAATTCACAAAACCACCACTAGATGGCGCGCTTTCGCCGTCGACAAGGTGGATGGGGCGGCTGGAGGGGCAAAACACGGGTCGGGTCAGTCACTCACTCAGTCAGTCAGTCCTCACCTACCCGGCAGTGGGGAGTGAGAGTTCTGACATACACATACATATAGGTTGTTATGATTCATTATTATCATCATTTGCTTTTCCTCTGTCGTAGCCATGACGACGGGGAGGGGGGAGGGCGGGGTTTCGACCGCCAGCCGACACTGTTGCGGAGGGGGAGGGGGAGGGGGAGGAGTCGCTCGTTCCC
>NW_012298724.1:0-3928 GCF_000151885.1 Dipodomys ordii | reverse complement strand
AGGGGAAGCAGTAGAAGCTGAAGATAGAAGATGCTAGAAGCAGAAGTAGAAGTTTGTAGATAGTAGAAGAAAGATTAGTAGCTGCAAATAGGAAGAAGCAGTAGGTGAAAGCAGAATCAGATGGATAAGCAGAAAAAGTTGTATGAATTTGCTGAAGAAGCTGAAGAAAGAGAAGATGAAGTTTGAGAAGAAGAAGATGAAGAAGAAGAAGAAGAAGAAGAAGAAGAAGAAGAAGAAGAAGAAGAAGAAGAAGAAGAAGAAGAAGAAGAAGAAGAAGAAGAAGAAGAAGAAGAAGAAGAAGGGGAAGGGGAAGGAGTAGGAGAAGCATAAGGAGAAGAAATAGAAGCAGAAGGAGCAGAAGCAGGAGAAGCAGAAGCAGTAGAAAAAGAATAAGCATAAGAAGAAGAATCAGAGGGAGAAGCAGAAGAAGGAGAAGGAGCAGCAGAAAGAGAAGTAGAAGGAGAATCAGAAGGAGAAGCAGAAGAAGGAGTAGCAGAAGCAGAAGAAGCAGCAGAAGGAGAAGCAGAAGCAGAAGATGCAGAACGAGAAGCAGGAGAAGCAGAAGAAGCAGAAGCGGAAGGAGAAGCAGAAGAAGGAGAAGGAGAAGGAGAAGGAAGGGCAGCAGAAGCAATAGGAGAAGCAGAAGGAGAAGCAGAAGAGAAGCAGTAGAAGCAGAAGAAGCAGGAAAAGCAGAAGCAGAAGAAAGAGAAGAAGAAGAAGAAGAAGAAGAAGAAGAAGAAGAAGAAGAAGAAGAAGAAGAAGAAGAAGAAGAAGAAGAAGAAGAAGAAGAAGAAGAAGAAGAAGAAGGAGAAGAAGAAGAAGAAGAAGCATAAGGAGAAGCATAAGGAGAAGCAGTAGAAGCAGAAGAAGTAGAAGCAGGAGAAGCAGAAGCAGAAGAAAAAGAATAAGCAAAAGAAGCAGAAGCAGAAGCAGTGGGAGAAGCAGAAGAAGGAGAAGGAGAAGGAGCAGCAAAAGGAGAAGCAGAAGCAGAAAGAGAAGCAGAAACAGAAGGAGAACAAGAAGGAGAAGCAGGAGAATCAGAAGAAGCAGAAGTAGAAGCAGAAAGAGGAGAAGAAGGAGAAGCAGAAGTAGAATCAGAAGAAACAGAAGAAGAAGAAGCAGAAGAAACAGAAGCAAAAGAAACCGAAGAAAGAGAAGAGCAGAAGCAGAAGCAGAAGGAGAAGCAGAGGCAGAGGAGAAGCAGAAAGAGAAGCAGGATTAGCAGAAGAAGCAGGAGAAGCAGAAGCAGAAGAAACAGGAGAAGCCGAAGAAGCAGAATCTGAAGCAGGAGAAACAGAAGAGGCACAATCTGAAGCAGAAGCAGAGAAACAGAAATAGTAGAATAAGCAGAAGCAGAAGCAGCAGGAGAAGCAGAAGACGGAGAAGGCGAAAGAGAAGGATTAGGAGTAGGAGAAGCAAAAGGATAAGCAGAAGCAGAAAGAGACGCAGAAGGAGATGCAGCACGAGAAGTAGGAGAAGCAGGAGAAGCAGAAGCAGGAGAAGGAGAAGAAACAGAAGACGCAGAAGCAGAAGGAGCAGCAGAAGGAGAAATTGAAGCGGAAGCAGAAGGAGAAGCAGAAGCAGAAGGAGAAGCAGAAGAAGGAGAAGGAGAAGCAGAAAGAGAAGCAGAAAGAGAAGCAGAACGAGAAGCAGGAGAAGCAGAAGTTGGAGAAGCAGAAGCAGAAGAAACAGAAGGAGAAGAAGCAGAAGCAGAAGGAGAAGCAGACACACAAGGAAAAGCAGAAAGAGAAACAGAAGAAGCAGCAGCAGGAGAAGCAGAAGCAGAAGACGCCAAAGAAGCAGAAGCAGAATCTGAAGGAGAAGGAGAAGCAGGAGAAGCAGAAGAAGCAGAATCTGGAGAAGCAGAAGGAGAAGCAGAAGCAGAAAGAGAAGCAAAAGCAGAAGGAGAAGCAGAAGCATAAGCAGAAGAACCAGAAGAAGCAGAGGCAGTAGCAGAAGAAGCAGAAGATGCAGAAGCAGAAGGAGAAGCAGAAGGAAAAGCAGAAGAACGAGAAGGAGAAGGAGAAACAGAAGGAGAAGCAGAAAGAGAAGCAGAAGAAGGAGCAGGAGAAAGAAAAGCAGCAGGAGAAGCAGAAAGAGCAGCAGAAGGAGAAGCAGGAGATGCAGAAACAGGAGAAGCAGAAGCAGAAGCAACAGGAGAAGGACAAGAAGCACAAGCAGAAGGAGAAGCAGAAATAGAAGGAGAAGCAGAAAGAGAAGGAGGGGAAGCAGAAGAAGCAGAAGCAGGAGAAGCAGAAGCATAAGAATCCGAAGAAGCAGAAGCAGAAACTGAAGAAGAAGGAGAAGCAGGAGAAGCAGAAGAAGCAGAAGCAGAAGAAGAAGTAGAAGTAGGAGAAGGAGAAGGAAGAGCCGCAGAAGCAATAGGATTAGCAGAAGGAGAAGCAGAAGCAGAATGAGAAGCAGAAAGAGAAGCAGTAGAAGCAGAAGAAGCAGGAAAAGAAGAAGCAGAAGAAAGAGAAGAAGAAGAAGAAGAAGAAGAAGAAGAAGAAGAAGAAGAAGAAGAAGAAGAAGAAGAAGAAGAAGAAGAAGAAGAAGAAGAAGAAGAAGAAGGAGAAGGAGAAGGAGAAGCATAAGGAGAAGAAGTAGAAGCAGAAGAAGCAGAAGCAGGAGAAGCAGAAGCAGTAGAAAAAGAATAAGCATAAGAAGAAGAATCAGAGGGAGAAGCAGAAGAAGGAGAAGGAACAGCAGAAAGAGAAGTAGAAGGAGAATCAGAAGGAGAATCAGAAGAAGGAGTAGCAGAAGCAGAAGAAGCAGCAGAAGGAGAAGCAGAAGCAGAAAAAGATGCAGAACGAGAAGCAGGAGAAGCAGAAGAAGCAGAAGCAGAAGGAGAAGCAGAAGTAGGAGAAGGAGAAGGAGAAGGAAGTGCAGCAGAAGCAATAGGAGAAGCAGAAGGAGAAGCAGAAGCAGAATGAGAAGCAGAAAGAGAAACAGTAGAAGCAGAAGAAGCAGGAAAAGCAGAAGCAGAAGAAAGAGAAGAAGAAGAAGAAGACGAAAAAGAAGAAGAAGAGGAAGAAGAAAAGAAGCAGCAGCATAAGGAGAAGCATAAGAAGAAGCGGTAGAAGCAGAAGCAGGAGAAGCAGAAGCAGAAGAAAAAGAATAAGCAAAAGAAGCAGAAGCAGTGGGAGAAGCAGAAGTAGGAGAAGGAGAAGGAGCAGCAGAAGGAGAAGCAGAAGCAGAAAGAGAAGCAGAAACAGAAGGAGAACAAGAAGGAGAAGCAGGAGAATCAGAAGAAGCAGAAGTAGAAGCAGAAAGAGGAGAAGAAGGAGAAGCAGAAGTAGAATCAGAAGAAACAGAAGAAGAAGAAGCAGATGAAACAGTAGCAAAAGAAACAGAAGAAGGAGAAGAGCAGAAGCAGAAGCAGAAGCGAAGGAGAAGCAGAAAGAGGAGAAGAAGGAGAAGCAGAAGTAGAATCAGAAGAAACAGGAGAAGAAGAAGCAGAAGAAACAGAAGCAAAAGAAACAGAAGAAGGAGAAGAGCAGAAGCAGAAGGAGAAGCAGAAGCGAAGGAGAAGCAGAAAGAGAAGCAGGAGAAGCAGAAGAAGGAGGAGAAGCAGAAGCAGAAGAAACAGGAGAAGCCAAAGAAGCAGAAGCAGAATCAGAAGCAGAAGGAGAAGTAGAAGCAGAAGGAGAAGCAGAAGAAGGAGAAGGAGAAGGAAAAGCAGAAAGAGAAGCAGAACGAGAAGCAGGAGAAGCAGAAGCAGGAGAAGCAGAAGCAGAAGAAACAGAAGAAGGAGAAGAAGCAGAAGCAGAAGGAGAAGCAGAAACAGAAGGAAAAGCAGAAAGAGAAGCAGGAGAAGCAGAAGAAGTAGCAGCAGGAGAAGCAGAAGCAGAAGAAGTCGAAGAAACAGAAGCAGAACCTGAAGCAGAAGGAGAAGCAGGAGAAGCAGAAGAAGCAGAATCTGGAGAAG
>NW_012298723.1:0-3929 GCF_000151885.1 Dipodomys ordii | reverse complement strand
GCTGGGTCCCCGCTGGGTCCCGCTGTGTCTCGCTGTGTCCCGCTGTGTTCCGTGGTGTCCCGCTTTGTCCCCCGCTGTGGCCCCCCCTGAGCCACCTCTGTGTCCCCGCTGTATCCCACTGTGTCCTCGCTGTGTCCGCCTCTGTCTCCTGCTCTGTCCACCGCTGTGTCTCATGCTTTGTCCCCGCTGGGTCCCGCTGTGTCCCGCAGTGTCCCCAGCTGTGTCCCGCGGTGTCACCGCTGTGTCCCGCTTTGTCCTCGCTGTGTCCCCCGCTGTGTCCCACTTTGTCCCTGCTGTGTACCTCGCTGTGTCCCGCTGCGTCCCCGCTGTGTCCCGCTGTGTCCTGCTTTGTCCCCCACTGTGTCCCGCAGTGACCACGCTGTGTCCCGCTGTGTCCCACTGTGTCCCGTGGTGTCCCGCTTTGTCCCCTGCTGTGTCCCCGGCTGAGTCTCGCTGTGTCCCCACTGTGTCCTCTCTGTGTCCCCCGCTGTGTCCTGCTCTGTTCCCCACTGTGTCTCCCGTTTTGTCCCCGCTGTGCCCCACTGTGTCCCGCGGTGTCCCGCTGTGTCCCCCACTGTGTCCCGTTGTGTCAACAGCTGTGTACCCCGCGGTGTCCCCGCTGTATCGACGCTGTGTCCCGCTGGGTCCTGCTGTGTCTCTCTCTGTGTTCCCCACTGTGTCCCGCTGTGTCCCCCGCTGTGTCACTCGCTGTGTCCCCCGCTGTGTCCTGCTGTGTCCCGCTGTGTCCCCCGCTGTGTCCTTGCTGTGTCCCCGCAGGGTCCCGCTGGGTCCCGCAGTGTCCCCCTCTGAGTCCCGTTGTGTCACCGCTGTGTCCCGCTGTGTCCCCGCTCTATCGACGCAGTGTCCCGCTGGGTCCCGCTGTGTCCTCTCTTTGTTCCCCGCTGTGTCCCGCTGTGTTCCCCGCTGTGTCTCTCGCTGTGTCCCGCTGTGTCCCCCGCTGTGTCCTGCTGGGTCCCGCTGTGTCCCCGCTGTGTCCCTGCTGTGTCCGGCTGTGGCTCCCGCTGTGTCCCGCTGTGTCCCGTTGTGTCCCCCGCTGTGTACCGCTGTGTCCCCGCAGGTTCACCGCAGTTTCACGCTGTGTCCTGCTGTGTTCCGTGGTGTCCCGCTTTGTCCCCCGCTGTGTCCCGCTGTGTCCACTGCTGGGTCCCCGCTGGGTCCCGCTGTGTCTCGCTGTTTCCCGCTGTGTCCTCGCATTGTCCCATGCTGTGTTCCGCTGTGTCCTCCCTGTGTCCCCCGCAGTTTCCTGCTGTGTCCCCCGCTGTGCCCCGCTGTGTCCCGCTGTGTCCCCCTGTTTCCCCGCTGGGTCCTGCTGTGTCCCGCTGTGTCCCGCTGGGTCCCCCGCTTTGTCCCGCTGTGTCCCCGCAGTGTCCCCGCTGTGTCCCGCTGTGTCCCACTGTGTCCTGTGGTGTCCCGATTTGTCCCCCGCTATGTCCCCTGCTGAGTCCCCTCTGTGTTCCCGCTGTGTCCCGCTGTGTCCCCTGCTGTGTCCCGCTGCGTCCCCCGCTGTGTCCTGCTGTGTCCCGCTGTGTCCTGCTGGGTCCCGCTGTGTCCCCGCTGTGTCCCTGCTGTGTCCGACTGTGTCCCCCGCTGTGTCCCGCTGGGTCCCGCTGGGTCCCCCGCTGTGTCCCGCTGTGTCCCGCTCTGTCCCCGCAGGTTCACCGCTGTTTCACGCTGTGTCCTGCTGTGTTCCGTGGTGTCCCGCTTTGTTCCCCGCTGTGTCCCGCTGTGTCCACTGTGAGGGTCCCCACTGGGTCCCGCTGTGTCTCACTGTTTCCCGCTGTGTCTTCGCTTTGTCCCATGCTGTGTTCCGTTGTGTCCTCCCTGTGTCCCCCGCTGTATCCCGCTGTGTCCCCCGCTGTGCCCCGCAGTGTCCCGCTGTGTCCCGCTGTTTCCTCGCTGTGTCCCACTGTGTCCCCGCTGTTTCCCCGCTGGGTCCTTCTGTGTCCCGCTGTGTCACGCTGGATCCCCCGCTTTGTCCCGCTGTGTCCCCGCAGTGTCCCCGCTGTGTCCCGCTGTGTCCCACTGTGTCCTGTGGTGTCCCGATTTGTCCCCTGCTATGTCCCCTGCTGAGTCCCCTCTGTGTCCCCGCTGTGTCCCGCTGTGTCCTGCTGGGTCCCGCAGTGTCCCCGCTGTGTCCCTGCTGTGTCCCGCTGTGTTCCCCGCTGTGTCCCGCTTGTCCCCGCAGGTTCACCGCTGTTTCACGCTGTGTCCCACTGTGTTCCATGGTGTCCCGCTTTGTCCCCCGCTGTGGCCTCCCTGAGCCACCTCTGTGGCCCCGCTGTGTCCCGCTGTGTCCTCGCTGTGTCCGCCTCTGTCTCCCGCTCTGTCCACTGCTGTGTCTCACGCTTTGTCCCCGCTGGGTCCCGCTGTGTCCCGCTCTGTCCCCCACTGTGTCCCCCGCTGAGTCCTCTATGTGTCGACACTGTGTCCCACTGTGTCCTTGCTGTGTCCCCTGCTATCTCCCGCTTTGTCCCACGCTGTGTCCCGCTGTGTCCCGCTGTGTCCTCGTTGTGTCCCCGGCTGTGTCCTGCTGTGTTCCCGTTGTGTCCCAAGCTGTGTCCCGCTGTGTCCCGCTGTGTGCCCCGCTGTGTCCTGCTGGGTGCCACTGTATCTTGCTGTGTCCCGCTGTGTCCCGCTGTGTCCTCGTTGTGTCCCCGCTGTGTCCCCCCTGTGTCCCCCGCTGTGTCCCGCTGTGTCCGGCTGTGTCCCCCGCTGTGTCCCCCGCTGTGTCCCCCGCAGTGTAAGCGCTGTGTCCCGCTGTGTCCTCGCTGTGTCCCCTGCTGTCTCCCACTCTGTACCCCGCTGTGTCTCAATCTTTGTCCCAGCTGTGTCCCACTGTGTCCCGCTGTGTCCCGCTGTGCCCCCACTGTGTCCCGTTATGTTTTCACAGCTGTGTACCACGCTATGTAACACTGTGTCCCCGCTGTATCGACGTTGTGTACCGCTGGGTCCCGCTGTGTCCTCGCTGTGTTCCCCGCTGTGTCCCGCTGTGTCCCCCACTGTGTCCCCCGCTGTGTCCCTATGTGTCCCACGCTTTGTCCCCCTGTGTCCCGACAGTTTCCCCGCTGTGTCCCGCTGTTTCCCACTGTGTTCTGTGGTGTCCCGCTTTGTGCCCCGCTGTGTCCCCCGGTGAGTCGCCGCTGTGTCCCCGCTTTGTCCCGCTAAGTCCTCCATGTGTCCCCCGCTGTGTCCCGCTGTGTCCCCCGCTGTGTCCCACTGTGTCCACTGCTGGGACCCGGCTGTGTCCCGCTGTGTCCCACTTTGTCCCGCTGTGTCCTCACTGTGTCCCACTCTGTGTTCCGCTGTGTCCTTGCTTTGTCCCCCGCTGTGTCCCGCTGTGTCCCCCGCTGTGCCCTGCAGTGTCCCGCTCTGTCCCGCTGTGTCCTCACTATATCACGCTGTGTCCCGCTGTGTCCCCCACTGTTTCCCCTGCTGTGTCCGGCTGTGTCCCCCACTGTGACACACTCTGTCCCCCTCTGTGTCCCGCTGTGTCCCCCGCTGTGTCCCACTGTGTCCCCGCAATGTCACTGCTGTTTACTGCTGTGTACCGCTGTGTTCCGTGGTGTACCCTCTTAGTCTCCCAGCTGTGTCACCCCGCTGTGTCCCGCTGTGTCCGACTGTGAACCCGCTCTATCACAGCTGTGTCCCGCTGTGTCCCCTCAGTGTGCCCGCTGATGTCCCGCTGTGTCCCCCGCATTTGTCCTGCTGAGTCCCAGCAATGTCTCAGTAGTGTCCCACTGTGACACACTGAATTACCGAGAAGTCACTCTTTTATCACCCGCTGAGTTCACCCGCTGATACCACTACTTTGAAGGCCGCTGTTGTCCTACTCTGTCCCTAGCTCTGTCACCAACAATATACCAACTTTATCCACCACTTGTGTCCCCCCCTGGTCAAACTATGATCCT
>NW_012298722.1:0-3929 GCF_000151885.1 Dipodomys ordii | reverse complement strand
TTCTGCTTCTCCTGCTTCTGCTTCTCCTGCTTCTCCTACTTCTCGTGCTGCTTCTCCTTCTGCGTCTCTTTCTCCTTCTGCTTATCCTTTTGCTTCTCCTACTCCTAATCCTTTTCTTTCGCCTTCTCCTTCTCCTTCTGCTTCTCCTTCTGCATCTTCTTCTGCTTCTGCTTCTGCTTCTGCTGCTTCTTCTGCTTCTGCTTCTCCTTCTTCTGCTTCTCCCTCTGATTCTGCTTCTTATGCTTATTCTTTTTCTTCTGCTTCTGCTTCTCCTGCTTCTGCTTCTCCTGCTTCTGCTTCTTCTGCTTCTACTGCTTCTCCTTCTCCTTCTCCTTCTTCTACTTCTTCTTCTTCTTCTTCTTCTTCTTCTTCTTCTTCTTCTTCTTCTTCTTCTTCTTCTTCTTCTTCTTCTTCTTCTTCTTCTCTTTCTGCTGCTTCTTCTTTTCCTGCTTCTTCTTCTTCTACTGCTTCTCTTTCTGCTTCTCATTCTGCTTCTGCTTCTTCTTCTGCTTCTCCTATTGCTTCTGCGGCACTTCCTTCTCCTTCTCCTACTTCTCCTTCTCCTTCTGCTTCTTCTGCTTCTCCTGCTTCTCCTTCTGCATCTTCTTCTGCTTCTGCTTCTCCTTCTCCTTCTTCTTCTGCTTCTGTTTCTCCTTCTGCTTCTCCTTCTGCATCTTCTGCTTCTCCTTCTGCTTCTCCTTCTGTTTCTCCTTCTCGTTCTTCTGCTTTTACTTTTGCTTCTCCTTCTGCTTCTGCTGCAACTGCTACTGCTTCTGCTTCTTCTGTTTCTTCCGCTTCTCCGTCTCCTTTTGATTCTCTTTCTGCTTCTGCTTCTCCTTCAGCTTCTCATTCTGCTTCTCCAGATTCTGCTTCTTCTGCTTCTCCTGCTTCTCCTTCTGCTTCAGGTTCTGCTTCTGCTTCTTCGGATTCTTATGCTTCTGGTTCTCCTGCTTCTGCTTCTTCTGCTTCCCCTCCTTCTCTTTCTGCTTCTCCTTCTGTTTCTGCTTCTCCTTCTGCTTCTGCTTCTGCTTCTTGTCCTTCTCCTGTTTCTTCTGCTTCTGCTTCTCCTGCTTCTGCTTCTTCTGCTTTTCCTGCTTCTCTTTCTGCTTCTCCTTCTGCTTCTGCTACTCCTTCTTCTTCTGCTCCTTGTATTTCTTCTGTTTCTTCTTCTTCTGCTTCTCCCGCTGTGCTTCTTCTGCTTCTCCTGCTTCTCCTTCTGCTTCTGCTTCTCCTTCTGCTCCTTCTATTTCTTCTGTTTCTTTTGCTTCTGCTTCTCACGCTCTGCTTCTTCGGCTTCTCATGCTTCTCGTTCTGCTTCTCTTCGTCGGCTTCTCTTTCTACTTCTCCTTCTTCTTCTGCTTCTTCTGCTACTCCTGCTACTCCTTCTGCATCTCCTTCTGCTTGTGCTTTTCCTTCTGCTTCTTCTTCTGCTTCTGTGCTTTTCCTTCTGCTTCTGCTTCTCCTTCTCCTTCTTCTGCTTCTCCTTCTGATTCTCCTTCTGCTTCTCCTTCTCCTTCTCGTTCTTCTGCTTTTCCTACTGCTTCTCCTTCTGCTTCTGCTACAACGACTACTGCTTCTGCTTCTTCTGTTTCTTCTGCTTCTACTTCTTATTTTGATTCTCTTTCTGCTTCTGCTTCTCCTTCTGCTTATCATTCTGCTTCTCCAGATTCTGCTTCTTCTACTAATCCTGCTTCAGGTTCTGCTTCTGCTTCTTCGGATTCTTACGCTTCTTCTTCTTCTGCTTCCCCTCCTTCTCTTTCTGCTTCTCCTTCTGTTTCTGCTTTTCTTTCTGCTTCTCTTTCTGCTTCTGCTACTTCTCCTTCTTCTGTTTCTTCTTCTTCTGCTTCTCCTGCTTCTCGTTCTGCTTCTCTTCGTCTGCTTCTCTTTCTGCTTCTGCTTCTGCATCTCCTTCTGCTTGTCCTTATGCTTCTTCTACTACTTCTGCTTCTCCTTCTCCGTCTGCTACTGCTTCTTCTGCTTTTCCTGCTTCTCCTTCTGCTTCTCCTTCTGTTTCTCCTTCTCCTTCTTGTTCTTCTTCTTTTCCTTCTGCTTCTTCTTCTGCTTCTGCATCTTCAGCTTCTTCTGCTACTGCTTCTGCTTATTCTGTTTCTTCTGCTTCTCCTTCTGCTTTTGCTTCTCTTTCTGCTTCTGCTTCTCCTTCTTCTTCTCCAGATTCTGCTTCTTCTGCTTCTCCTTCTGCTTCAGGTTCTTCTTCTGCTTCTTCAGCTTCTTCTGCTTCTATTTCTGCATCTCCTTCTGTTTCTGCTTCTCCTTCTGCTTCTGCTTCTTCTCCTTCTTCTATTTCTTCTCCTTCTGCTTCTCCCGCTTCTGCTTCTCCTTCTTCTCCTTCTGTTTCTCCTTATGATTATCCTTCTGCTTCTCCTTCTCCTCCTACTTCTGCTTCTCCTTCTGCTTCTGCTTCTTCTTCTGCATCTTCTTCTGTTTCAATTTCTCATTCTTCTGCTTTTCATTCTGCTTCTGCTTCTCCTGCTTCTGCTTCTCCTTCTCCTTTTCTTTCTGCTTCTGCTTATCTTTCTGTTTCTTCTACTCCAAATCCTTCTCTTTCTCCTTCTCCTTCTTCTGCTTCTGCTTCTCCTTCTGCTTCCTCTTCTGCTTCTTCTGCTTTTTCTCTTTCTTCTACTTCAGCTTCTGTTTATTCTGCTTCTCCTTCTGCTTCTGCTTATCCTTCTGCTTCTGCTCTTCTCCTTCTTCTGTTTCTTCTGCTTCTGCTTCTCCTGCTTCTTCTGCTTCTCCTGCTTCTCCTTCTGGTTCAGGTTCTGCTTCTGCTTTTTCTGCTTCTTCTCCTTCTGCTTCTCCTGCTTCAGCTTCTTCTGCTTCTCCTGCTACTCTTTCTCCTTCTCCTTCTGCTTCTGTTTCTACTTCTGCTTCTGCTTCTGCTCTTCTCCTTCTTCTGTTTCTTCTGCTTCTGCTTCTCCTGATTCTTCTGTTTCTGCTTCTTTTGATTCTTGCTCTTCTTCTACTTCTTCTTCTTCTTCTTCTTCTTCTTCTTCTTCTTCTTCTTCTTCTTCTTCTTCTTCTTCTTCTTCTTCTTCTTCTTCTTCTTCTTCTTCTTCTATTTCTGCTTTACTTTCTCCTTCTCCTTCTTGTACGTCTCCTTCTCCTTCTTCTTCTAATTCTGCTTCTGCTTGTGCTACTTCTGCTTCTTCTGTTTTTATTCTGCTTCTGTTTCTCCTTCTTTTGCTTCTTCTGCTTGTCCTGCTTCTCCTTCTTCTTCTCCTTCTCCTTCGATTTCTCCTTCTTCTGCTTCTCTTTCTGCTTCTGAGTATGCATCTTCTGTTTCTTCTGCTTCTGCTTCTCCTGCTTCTGCTTCTTCTGCTTATCCTTCTGCATGTCCTACTCCTAATCCCTCTCTTTCTCCTTCCCCTTCTCCTTCTTCTGCTTCTCATTCTGCTTCTGCTTCTCCTTATACTTATGCTTCTCCTTCTGTATCTCATTCCGCTTCTGCTTCTCCTTCTTATGCTTCTCCTTCTTCTGCTTCTCCTTCTGCTTCTTCTACTTCTACATCTTCTGATTTTCCTACTTCTCATTCTCTTTCTGCTTCTCCTTCTTTTGATACTTCCTCTTCTTCTTCTTGTTGTTCTTCTTCTTGTTGTTCTTCTTCTTCAACTTGTTCATCTTCATCTTGTTCTTCTTCTTCTACTTCTTCTTCATCTTCTTCATCATCTTCTACTACTTCTTCTTCTTCTACTGCTTCTGCTTATTATTCTTCTGCATCTCCTTCTTCTGTTTCTCCTTGTCACTACTGCTTCTGCTTCAATTTCTCCATCTTCTACTTCTCAATACTGCTTCTTCATCTGCATCCCATGCTTCTGCTTCTATCTGCTATCACCTTTCTGCTTCTCCGTATTCATCCACTTACTGATTAGCATACTGCTTCTTCCTACTCCTAATCCTTCCCATTCTCCTTC